>NW_027551569.1:5424648-5471746 GCF_008692635.1 Crocuta crocuta | reverse complement strand
CCAGGGGAGAGAGAGACAGCGTGAGCAGGGGAGGGTCAGAGAGAGAGAGAGTCACAGACTGAAACAGGCTCCAGGCTCCGAGCTGGCAGTCAGCACAGAGCCCGACGTGGGGCCCGAACCCACGAATCGCGAGATCATGACCCAAGCGAAAGTCGGACGCTTAACCGACTAAGCCACCCAGGCGCCCCGTAAAAATTCACTTCTGACATTTGCTAGGCTACTTAGTCAAGCATTGCTTGCTGATCTTGACACAAATACCAGACACAGGCCTCCTGGCTAATTACCAACCTTCACCCTGCGCTGTGCATTCTTGATTGAAATGCTAGCCGCCCCTGGGTTATAGCTTAACCTAAGTCACACACACATAATACCACAGTTGCAGGCTGGGATGTCTTAAAGTAAGGTATTACTGACCAATAGGTGGCTAGGGAAGGCCTCTCAGAGGAAGTGACCATGGAAGCTAAGGTCTGAATGACGAGAAGGAGCCTGGCAGGCAACGTTGAACATTCTAGGCACAGAGACAAGCTCCTGCCGCTCCCTTCCTCTTCCCCCTCTTTCTCCAGGCTTGCCTTTTATGCTTTTTACTTGTCGACCTGGAACACAACTCTCACCTGCCTCTATGCCTGGATCCTCCTCTTCAGGCTTCGGAGCCTAGCTCAGATATCCCATCTCCTCATACACTCTCTTTCCACCTCACTGGAGTCCTCTGAGCATCCAAGGCTCTCAATCCTACCCCTGCTATGTGGTGTTAAGTTCTGTGTTTGCCTTCTTAGGAAGGCTTGTTCATCTCTGTATTCCTGGTCCTTAGCCCAATACCTGGCTTATAGTAGCTGCTCAATAAACATTTGCTCACTGAATGGTATCAGTGTGCTTGGCAGGGAGGGGCAGTTAGTTAGGATGATGAGCCAGGGTTGGCTCCTCTACCTAAGTCACTTGCTACCAAGTCCTCACATCCCTGCCCAAAGGCTCATCCCCAGTGGTACCAGGAAGGGAAATATTAATAATGTCTGGAAGGGAGAGGCTTTCTTCTCTGTGCTGAGCACAAAGGCAGGTCTTTGGGGATATGCTGTGGGGGAGGTTCAGCCCTCTCCCATTCTGTGGTTTAATGTGTAACTTGTCACCTTTCCTGAATGTCAATTTCTTTTATTTGCCGGTAACACTTTCACCTTGCTTTGTCTCCTTGGTTACAGTTCCAGTCCCACTGCGGACCTGTCACAAGCTCAGCCACCTCTTGCTCCACACTGACAGGGGCTTTGACACCCTTGTCTCCAGCCCCAGGGGCCTGACCAGGGCTAGGCTTCCCAAATCCACCAGATACTCTCCAAACCACCCTCACCCCAGGGCCGGCTGTTAGCAGCGCTGGGTTTTCCTTGAGAGTAAGATCCCTGGGGCCAGGACCTGTCCCGTGTTTCCACAGAGCCTTGTCCTTTGGAGATACTCAGAGAGTATTTGCAGAATTGAACCCAGTCACTGTCCGCTTCCCCTGCTGAGATCCCTTCAGGTTGAAGACACTTTTCATTTCCTTAGAAGAGTTCATACTAACCTACAAGCTCTCCCTCCTAACCCTCCTCCCTCTTCCTTCCCCCCTTTCTTCTACATATACGTATTGGGTACCTAATATATGTCAGGGACAGTGGGCCCAGGGTAAAAAAAACATCCCAGGTCTCTGTTTTACAGAGATGACTTTACAGTGGGGGACAAATCAACAAATCGACAAAGTGACCTCAAATTGTGGGAGATGCTATAAGGGCAGTAAGCAGAGGCCCCAGAAAGGGAAGGAGAGGGATGTCCTCTGGAAAGGGCAATCAGGGAAAGCACCTTCAGACAAGGTGACAGAGCATATGATGAATAGTGTCTATGTCTTGAAGTAAAATTTTGTTTCTTAACAAAAAAAAAGGCAGCTAATGATATAAGGTTGCCATTTGTTTGTTTTGGTGTCAAGAACATGGGTATTTATTACCTTTCACACTTTTTTGTATTAAAAATGTTCTCTGGGAGCACTTGGTTGGCTCCGTCAGTTAAGTGTCTGAGTCTTATTTTTGGCTCAGGTCATGATCTCGAGGTGCCTGCTTGGGATTCTCTCCCTCTCTCTCTGCCCCTCCCCTGCTCACGTTCTCTCTCTATCTTTGTCTCTTTCAAAATAAATAAACATTATATACATATATTTAATGTTTTCTGCATGAAATCATCTCATTGAAAGCTTCCATTCCAATAGTCCATAACTTGTAATGCATGAGCCATATTGCTCATATGAATGACCAGTAGCCACCCTGGAGCATCATGAAGGGACTCTGGCCCTCATCTTGTGGCCATCGTTGCCTTTCACCTTTTCTCTTTCTATCAGACTCTTATTCATCCTTCAAAATCCAGCACAAATATCACCATCCCAGTGAAGCTTTCCTTTACTTCCTCCTAGGGAGGGTCAGTTGTTCCTGATTGTGGTTGCTCAGTACATTGTTGATAGATTTCTAGTAAATCTTAGCAAACTCATAGTTTATTTGTTTGCATATATAGAGTCTTCCAAGGCGTCCTCTGAATCTTGTTTATCTCTTTATCCTCAGCTTCTAGCACAAAGTACATAGCAACACATTGTAGATTCTCAATAATGATTCTCCATGATGCCTGTTGGACGAATGAATGAATGTTTAACCTTCAAACAACAAGCTCTCAAAAGAGTATTAATGGAAGATATTTGTATACAAGGAATATGCTAATTAAAATTAGTTTTATTTATTCATTCACACAAACTCAGCAAGAACTCCATTTGGCGGCCATTAATGTTTAGTGTGATTTACTGTAAGTACTAGAAATGTAAAAAATGTGGTTCTTCTAAAAGGAAAGCCACATCTCCCTCTGGTTTTCCCCCACCCTTCCCCCGATTTGTCTGAATTAGTATGGCTTTACTTTACTTCAGGTCTTTCCCTGAGACTTGCAGGCTGGTTGTGCGGTAATTTAATTACTTCTAAATCTACTGAAGGCAAATACCAAGCAATCTATGGGGAAAGATTACGGAGTTGCAGATTATTTATTAAGTAAGCCTCATGGAGTCTTCATGGCATTGAGGGCAACCCCACCCCTCACCTCCACCCTGTCTGTGGGTGTTGGCGCTAGGAGGGAAGCCCAATTAGAAAAGTTTAGATCTTGGAGTTATCCGGTAGGAGGACTGTAGAACCCTTATATAAATACCAGCCAAGACACAGGGCTGCTTAGTTCCTTCCCAAAACTCTGGGGTTCTTCCTGGAGGGACACCGACTCATAAACATAGAACCACTTTCTTTTCTTTCGGGAAGGAGTTGCCACCATCATTAGGGCCTCATTGTTGGGGGAGAAGTGTAGGTCTGGAATGGGACTGACTTGGGTCATATCCCAGCTCTGCCTCTTTCAAAGTGGGAAGATTCTAGGACCTCCCTCTGCCTCAGTTTCTGCATCTGTAAAATGGGGATGAGAAAGGCATCTCCATTTCATGTGGTTGATGTGAGAATTGGGTGACTTAACACACAGAGTGCTTAGAACAGGGCACATAGTAAGTACTCAGGTGCACAAGGAGCTCTCCAAGAAATTCCCTCATGTGACCGACTCAACTGATTTAGAGAAAGAAGGTGATCTTTGCATTTGCCACTTATCCCTTGGCTGCTTCCTCACCCCTATCTGATCGTCTGTGTGGGGGCTACTGTGACTTAACCAATGGAAAATCACTTTGTAAAGTGCTACAAAAATATGCAGGGGATTTTCTTTTTTTCTGTCCCAAAGCCTAACTTTTTTGGATGGGGGGGGCGGGGCTTGGATTACAGCTAAAGGGAAACAGTGCCAACTTGTCATATGTAAGGGAGAGAAATGCAATAACCAAAAATATGAAGCTGAGTTCACACCATTGACCTTATTCTACCAATGTTTGCACTTGTACTCAACCTGTGACGTCTCAGGGCTTTCCTACTAATTTACATGAATTGGCTGGCTCCCCACTTGCGTTGCCATATTTGGCATGACTCCCACCCCCTAATACATCAGTTAGGATGCTTTGGGAGGTAAGGAATGGAAACATAACTAATAGTGATTGAAGCAATAAAACATGCATCTTCTCTTACAACGAGAAGTGTGTGGCTCCAGGGTTGGTTTCAGTTTAGCAGCTCACCACTGCCATCAAGGACCCACACCTGTTCCCTTCTTGTGCTCCACTGGCCTCAGCATCCTGGCTTTTCTCCTCCACGCTTCTTCCGTCACACTTGCCAGGTGGCTTCTGCAGCTCTTTCACCACGTCTCTCTCTCTCTCTCTCTCTCTCTCTCTCTCTCTCTCTCATGGAGGACAACATTGCCCAAATGCCCTTTTCCCCTGACAGACTGCCCCCCGAGTCTCACTGTCTGATCAGGACAGATGGCATCCTCTAACTGTAAGGAAGGCTGGGCAACAAGTGGGTGTTTTCAGCATCTATAGCTTGTGATGGGCCCAGGAAATGCAGCAAGGAAAGACTGTGGAATAGACAACCCATAGCGTCTGCCTAGCCTGCTCAAGTACCTCCTTTATACTTCTCATCTATGTTCCCTTCTCCCAAGTCCCTACCAGCTCATAGTAACTGGCTGGAAGAGGCTCTGTGCCTTTGTACACCCACGCAGGTTGTCATCCACATGGTTCTAGGGAGTTCCTGGGGAATGTGAACCATGCCTCCCGCTTTGTGTAGTGCACAACCTTCTTAACCAGCAGCACTCTGGACCATTTCTTGCTCACCCTATATGATCTCTTACCTCACTCTTCACCCTCTCACTTTGTATTTCCTAATTTGTTAGCTTTCATTCATTCATTAATGAATACTTATTGGTCACCTAACACATGCCAGGATAGTGACATCCGGGGATGGAGATTGATATGTGCATCAATATTGATAATACTGTGTGACATAGTATGCCACACAGTCCTCTAAGAGCACAGGGAAAATAGGGAAAGGCTTGCAGAGGAGGTGACCATGGAATTGGGTCTTGAAGTCCAAATGGTACATTCTAGGCAGAGGAATGGAAGAGAGTGCAGTGTTGCCAAGGAAAAGGCTCCACGTGGCAGGCCAGGGGGAGAGGTGTGACCAGGAATATAGGCTAAAGCAGAATTATTAAATGTAAGCTAGAGCAAGGCATTGGTTTTTATGCCATGGGACAAGGAGCCATGCCAGGGATGTAGCAGAAATGAGCACAGTGAGTGGAACTCGGGCTTTCAACTCAGGCAGATGTGGGTCCAAATCCTGACTTTACCACTTACCCACTACCCAGTCTTGAGCTAGTCAATTTACCTCTCTGAGTGCCAGCTTCCTGGGTGGCAAATGGGGAAAAATAATCCCTGCCTGCAAGGGTAGTGGCAAGGATTAAGTAAAGCAATGTAGATGAGGGCCTTATACAGACTCTGGGCACATGGTAGGCACTCGGTACAATGTGACTTATTTCCATTATGTCTGCCTCATCATAGCATGAGGCAGACACCCAGGAGAAGTCGGCACGTGACTCAAGACAAACCCAGATGCGAAGGTGGCTCCCATGAGCCGTTCTGTCGGCAGCGGGGTGGAACTGCAGTTGGGGCCCCTGGGGGCAAGGAGTGCTCAGGTAGGGCCTCACACTCAAGCTGGACCGAAGAATGAATAGAAAGTAGGTAAGAGAGGGCAGGCAGAAGAGCTAAGAATGCACCCAACAGGGACAGCTGGTTAATGGGGTGCTGTGCAGGTTGGTTGGGCAGCATGTGGGGTCTCTTGGGGTAAAGGGATGGAAAAAGGCTCTTGGGGTAAAGGGATGGAAAAAGGAAAAAAGGCTTGGACATCTGGGGCCTTTGATTTGTTGACTTGGCCCCACCTTAGGTCTCCTGTCTTCCCTGTCCTGGCACCTCCCCTTCCTCTAAGAAGAGCATAGGCTCCCCTGGGTTGGGGGAGGTACAGCATATGTCACACTGCGGGGTCTGGCACTTCTGGGAAAATTGAGTTCCTGGTTGGGGGGAGGGTGGTATTTGCTTCAGTGGGAACCCTTGCTTTCAGGCCCAACCACCTACGATGGGGTTGGACTGCCCCTCCTGTCTCCTCTTCCCATGCCAGCTGGGTTACCCCCTCCGCAGTCCCTATAAAATGCCCTCCAGAGGGAAGAACCAGTAGTGTCCCTGGCACAGTAGTGTCCCCTTGTGTGTAAGGCAGTGCCCATGATGGCCACTCTCAGGTCTCCTATGTCCTGGCAGATGATTAATGGCCTAGCTGCACTGATGTGTTGTATTTAAGTCTATTCCCAAGCAGATAGATTTTTCTTTCCAGATAAAATGAATGCAGGCCCTTCCTGGGTTGTGTGCGGGCCCCAGCCCACCCCTCCCAGTTGCAGTCTGTTAGGGGACTCTGAAAGGTAAATGAGTTGATAAGCCAGTGGGGGCAGGGACGGCTGTACCTTCAGTGGCCCTTGTAAACAGTGTAAAGTCACCTTGATGTGCAGGCCTAGTGACGCCTGAACAAGCCAAACGGAGTCCGGTGGCACCAAGCCAGCACAGGAGCCAGCGTTCCTATGGCATGGAGAGGCTTTGCTGGGGCTTCACCTCCCTCTGCCTGTGTCTTTTCTGGGGTGACGCTCACTCAGCTGTGTCTCATACTGAGTGTAAGACCTCCTGAACGCTCAATTGCCTCCTCTATGAAAGGGGATGTTTTGGATGAATTGTGTCTTCCCCCCCAAATGGGATGTTGAAATCCTAACCCCTAGTACCTATGAATGTGAACTTATCTGGAAATACCGCCTTTGCAGATGATCAATGTACAAAGGGGTCATTAGGGTAGGTCCTAATCCAATATGACTGTGTTCTTATAAAAAGAAGAAATTTAGATACAAAGGCACGCACATACAGGACGAATGCCATGTGAAGGTGGAGGGCAGAGATTGGGGTGATGCTTCTACCAGCCAAGGGGCACAGTTTCCTAGAAAACCACCAAAAAGTAGGAGAGAGCACCAGAACAGACTCTCCCTCCTTCCCTCAGACGAAAAAAGCCCTGACCAACATCTTGGACTTCTAGCTTCCAGAACTGTGGGGCAGTACATTTCTGTTGTTCTGAGCCACCCAGTTTTTGGTACTTCGTTATGACAGCCTGAGCAAACTAACACAAGGGAATGACAACCCTGCCCATGGGTGTATGATAAGGATGCAACCAGGAAGCCCATGTGAAGCAGCTGGCACATAGTGGGCGCTCACAGGTAGTCATCAGACCTTTAGGCCAAGAGGTTCTAGCTCTGTGGGAAGAACCAAAGCCAGCCCCAGTAATGTGGCTAAGCTGCACAGTGGGGGAGTGGCCCTCAGAATGAGTGCAGGGCCCTGCATGGGGCCTGACGATGCTACCTGGAGCATTTATTAGGACTCTCCATGTCTAGGCTCTGAGCAACCCTTGACGTTGAGTCCTTTGGTCTTCCTGACAGCCTTAGGAGGTAGACCCTTAGAATTTCCACTTCGCAGGTGGGCAAACTGCTGCACAGAGAAATTCAGGGATTTCACTAGTTTCCTAAGAGCCAGTGGAAGAGGCACAATTCCAGCCCGGGGAGTCCTGGTCCAGAGTGTGTGCTTTACCTGCCAGAGTGGGTATGACTAGGCACCCCTGTGCTCCCAGTGGCCCAGGGGGCCTGGCCCTTGAGGCTCTTGAGAACAAAGCCCTGTGCTCTTCCAAGGTGATGACCAGCATTTTAAGGGAGCCCTGTGTGGTCAGAGGGCTGCCCACTGGCTATCAGCTCCCCCCCACCCCACCCCACCCCCACCCNCCAAGGAGAGGGAGCAGATACCAAGGTGTAGTTCAGTTGAGAGAATTGTGATTGAAATTCTGGAGTAATTCAGAGATCAGCCTGAAGGTAAAAAGCCAAAGCTGAGGTCCCACTAGGCTCTCTAAGGAGGGTGCCTACCAGGAGAAGTGGCTTGGTTCAGCCCATTCACTGAATGCTTTCTGCAGACTGGACTCTGTGCCTCTAGGAGAGGCCACCACCGTGAAGAGGAAGACATGTGTGATTTGTGCCAGAAATCAGAGGGCCAGCTGGAAGATTTGAGGAGAAAGCAAATAATAAAGGGAAGTCCCCAGTTTGCATCAGAAGTGAAAGGTCTTCCCCCCAAAAAAGGAGCCTTGGCAGTGAATGTGTGCTGAAGTGGCGCTAACCGCAGTCAGGACATGGGAATTCTCCGGAGTTACAAACAGAGACGGAGGCAAGCCAGGAAGTTCCAAGGATTATAAAGTGCTATTCCTTCCACACCAGCAAGCGGTCTGTCCAGATCTCTCTAGAAGGGGGAACCCACCTGAAATTTCGCCTCCATCAGTGTGCCCGAGTAAGCAGGTCATGCAGGCGGACGGATGACCCTGTGTGGCCAAAGCAAGCGAGGCTGCGCGTGGCAGGATGGGCATCCCCAGGTGACCATGCGCTCACCTGGTTCATTGCTGGATGGCTCACACTTCCGTCATCTCTCTGTGACTCTTCTGTCTTCTGGAAACTTTGCTCTGTGGCCCCGCTATCCAAGGTGGGCTGGCCTGCCCCAGGGAGGCCATCCCACCTGTGTGGGACTTCTGCAGAACTTTGTTTCATAAGGGGTTCTTCCAGTATCTCAAAGAGTGAGGTCCATTTCCCCAAGGAGAAGCTTTTTTTTTTTTTAATCATTTAATGGTGTTTTATTCATGATGCTTATTTTCAACATTTTTATATTTATTTATCTTTAAAAAAATTTTTAATGTGTTTTTATTTATTTCTGAGAGAGAGAGAGTGAGCAGGGGAGGGTCAAAGAGAGAGAGAGGCACAGAATCTGAAACAGGCTCCAGGCTCTGAGCTAGCTGTCAGCACAGAGCCCGACATGGGGCTTGAACCCACAAACCATGAGATCATGACTGAGCCGAAGTCGGATGCTTAACTGACTAAGCCACCCAGGCACTCCAATGTTTTTTAAATGGGTAATTTTTTCACCTCTTCNGGTCAAAGAGAGAGAGAGGCACAGAATCTGAAACAGGCTCCAGGCTCTGAGCTAGCTGTCAGCACAGAGCCCGACATGGGGCTTGAACCCACAAACCATGAGATCATGACTGAGCCGAAGTCGGATGCTTAACTGACTAAGCCACCCAGGCACTCCAATGTTTTTAAAATGGGTAATTTTTTCACCTCTTCCTTTTTAAAAGTATAATTTATTGTCAAATTGGCTTACATACAACACCCAGTGCTCATCCCAACAAGTGCTCTCCTCAGTGCCCATCACCCACTTTCCCCTCTCCCTCACCCCCCATCAACCCCCAGTTTGTTTTCTGTATCTAAGAGTCTTTTATGGTTTGCTTCCCTCCCTCTCTGTTTGTAACTATTTTTCCCCCTTCCCTTCTCCCATGGTCTTCTTTTAAGTTTCTCAAATTCCATGTATGAGTGAAAAGATATATCTGTCTTCTCTGACTGACTTAGTTCACTTAGCATAATACCTTCCAGTTCCATCCGTGTTGCTGCAAATGGCAGGATTTCATTCTTTCTCATTGCCATGTAGTATTCCATTGTATATATAAACCATATCTTCTCTATCCGTTCATCAGTTGATGGACACTTAGGCTCTTTCAGTGATTTGGCTGTTGTCGAGAGTGCTGCTATGAACATTGGGGTACATGTGCCCCTATGCATCAGCACTCCCGTATCCCTTGGGTAAATTCCTAGCAATGCTATTGCTAGGTCATAGGGGAGTTCTATTTTTAATTTTTTGAGGAACCTCCACACTGTTTTCCAGAGGGGCTGCACCCATTTGCATTTTCCCAACAGTGTAAGAGAGTTCCCAAAGGAGAAACTTTTTCAGACAAATTTGTTCTTCTAGGAAATCTTTATGGAAACAGTAGAGGCACCAACACCCCCAAGGCCTTTCAACCTTGGGCAGTTCTTCAGTCGGAAATGTGCTCTCCTGGCCTTTTAAAAACCTATTATGTGCTGCAATCTGTAATGTGCCAAGCAGACCCAGGCGACTCCTGACTGCGTCCTAACCCCTCTCTGGCGCGTCTTCCTTCCCCCTCCAGGAGCCTTCCTCCGGTCCCCCAAGGAACCAGGCTGGCCCCTGAGCTAGGAGAACTCTGTTCCCTCCCTTCCTCCTGATCTGGCAGCAGGAATGGAAACTTTCGTGGAAAGCACTTGCACTGACGACATCTCCCAAGTCTGGACTTTGACTTGGGCCCTGATGGGGCCCAGGGCTTGGGATGGGGTCTCGCCTTCACAGGGTTGAGACCTCCCTCCAGCTCCTCCCCTTGCTCTCCCTGCCCACCGCCATTCATCAGCTCCCCCTCTCCCCAAGTGACTGCTCCACCCCTACAGAAGGAACTTTTACACTTTCCCCCTTTGTGTGTCCTCCCCCATTTCCACCGCCCTTTCACTGTGGATTTTTCTTCCCTGCTTTCCAGTGCCGGTCCGTGTGGCTGTGGAGTCTGCATGGGGCTCTGTGGAGTTGAAAGCCCAGAGCTTTTTGCTGTTTTGTTTAAGACCTGGTTATGNTCTGTCAGCTGCCTGTTATATCAATCACGGAGTCGGGATCTATTTATAGGTTGGGAGTACTGTGTCCTTAGTCACAAAGAGACACAGACAGGGGACTGTCAGCTGGTGCTGGAGGAGCTGAGCACCGAGTCATCAAGTGGAAACACCTGAGGGGTAGACTGCTCCCAGCCAGCCCCCGTCCTCCGCCCGCCTGGCCCCAAGCATGTGAGTATGGGAACTTCTCCCTTCTCTCTGCCCCGCGCTGTCCGGGCGTCCTGTCCTTTCCCCCACACCTCCCTTCTCTCTCTTTCTCTCTCCCTCTCTCTCCGTCTCTCTTTTTATGGATAAAAATATCTCCCGGTGCCTGCTCTTTCTTTCTGGTTTTCGGCACTGGGAAGCATCTCTGCGTGGCCATCGCCGTGGCTGGAGGCTGGGGGTGGGAAATGTTGCCTCTCGCAGACTGTCACAGGAAGGTCAGAGGCACCGGGAACTGCTGGGTGGGCTGGCTACGCAAACTCATTCGGAATCCGTAGGTTCCCTTTTGTTTTTATTTGTTTTCGCTGAGAAAAAGTAAGTAAATCAAAAGGGCAAGGGAAAGTTTACATGCGGCTCGGCGGGGTGGTTATGTCTCCCAGCGTGAAAACTTTTATTTGCTGGCAGCTCTGGCGGCGTTGGGTGAGCTGAGAAGGTTACAGAGAAAAAGCCAGTTCACACAGGACAGGTGATGATGGAGGGCTGCGGGGCAGGTCCCAGGGACCAGCTTTTCAATAGCACCTCAAAGGAAAATGACTTTTTTTCCTTTTTTCTTTCTTTTTTCTTTCTTTCTTTTTGCTTCACGGAGTGAGTTTGCTTTGAGGAGTCTGAGATGAGAGCTGATGGTTTGTCTTGCCATACAGGCTTTTGTTGGCTCACACGTTTGGTGTATTTTCTTCACCCTGAAAGGGGAACTTGGTGGGGGTGGGGAGGAGGAGTCTGGGAAAGGAGGAAGCCAGGTGTGGCGAGCTGTGGCTTCGTGGAGCTCTGCATCCTTCCCGAAAGGGAGAGACTTAACGTCACTATTCTTGTCAGAGCCCTGCTTGTTTCAGACAATCGGGTGCAAGCTCTGGGAGCACATCAGTGGCTCCTGGGGGTAACAGTCCCCAGACATTGTCAGGTGTCCACAGGGCCCACACACTACAAGCTTCCTGTGGAAGACTGGGGACTTTAGATTTTGGATAATGCAGATTATTAACTAAAAATCCTGCACTTGGGGAAGTTTGCTATATGTTATTTACAAAGGAATAGTAGCCCTAAATTTAGGGGGGGGAGGGAAATGTGATGATGTTTAATGTATATTATGTATAACTTTTAAAATGAGTAGTCTAATAACACCTGGGTTTCTATTTACTAAAAACAATGGTTACCATATACTGTATTGCTAAGAACTACTTCTTGATTTGTTTGGGAAAACAGTATCCTAACCAAAAATTAATAATCTTTCCAACAACTTAAAAACATTAAACAAAACAGATGGGGCTGGATTCTTTCTGATTAAAAACAAAATAGTTTTAACAAACCTAGTTGGCAAAAGTCAAATAACATGAACACACATGTGTTTAGAGAGACCACTCGATCTTGTTTTACTTCTAACCTTTCTAAAACTTCTACTTTGGGTTCTTAACTTTCAGCCATATTTTATTTAGGGTTATATAAATGTCTTTAATACATTCATATACTATTTTGGAGGGGAGAGTGGGGATCAGGAAGGAACAAGAAGTTAGAAGGTCAACTTCACTTCACGGATCCAAGGTAGTAAGACCACACGTATTGGTGGAAAAATCCAGAATAAGGAGTTTGGTGCAAAATGGGGGATTGGGAGGAGTGTCAACTATTTTAAACTAGTGTGGAAGGTAAAGTCCAGGAAATCAAGAAAAAATAAAAAAACAGGAGCTGGATGTACTCTGTGTGTGGCAATATTATTTTTCTCTATTCCAAGGACTCCACTTTGATGGACATACCCTGTTAAGGTCCCTCGCGATAATGCTGAAGTGAGGGTTGGTGGGTTATTGTTAAGGAAAAGCTCAAATGAACCCAGCGATGGAGACACTGTATTCGGAAACTGCAGCAGTCAGCTATTTGCAAAAACTGAACTTCTAGCTGAGGCCTTTCAGATCTCAAAGGCTTTTTAGAGAAAGTGTGATATTTTTTAGTCTTTGAATGCAAGAGCACACCATTCCCTCCCCACCTCAACATGCACCCCGAAGCCTGCTGGCCCACGATTAAATGCAGGAAAGAGTCCGCATCTCTGAACAAGTTATGTTCTCCTGAGTATGAACAGTGGAGAGAGAATGTGTGTTGGAACATTTAGGCAAGAACCACTCCTTCTTTTAGCTACTTGTGGATGCTTTGGTGGGGGGTGGGGGGAGGCTTTGTTTGGCAGTGGGATGGAGGGCCTCTCTTTCACTCTCAAGTTCAGGATGCGGTTTTTCCCTTTGGGCTTAGTTCTGGAGATGCAGTTGGGAGCAAACTTCAATGCCTCTGCCTAAGGCAGCCTCTGATTACTTAGTTTCTGCTTCAATAACGATTAATTTTATGTGGACCGAGGTCCCGTCAAACTCATTTTTTTTCCCACACTGATTTCTTAAATGCAATTGGTCACGGGGGTGTCAGCGACTTCACGTCTGCAAAATCTAACCCATTCCATCCTTGTCATTGTTTTATTTCTCTGAATGTGAGCATGCACTCGCCTGTGTGTACGCACTGTTGTTTTATAAGCACCCCGCCTCCTCCCTTGAGCACATGGAAACCCAGCCCGACCTCCTCCCAAATTGGGGACAGTGGGGCCAATGAACAGGTGCTTTGGAATGCAGCAGGCTCAGGTGCAGGACCATCAATCTCCAGGAAGAAGGAATCGCAAATACCTGGAAAGCGCTCCCCTAATTCAAATGATTTCATGTAGCCAAGGCCTCTTCAAATACCCCGTAAATAAAAGATGGCAGCTGGCAGGATTTTTAAACCAAAGACCCTGCACCGCTCTTTCTCCCCATCACTTCATTTCTACAGTGTACCTGTCCATCTTTTTCTTATCTCTATTTTTACATTTCATTACCCTCCTGCTCTCTCTCTCCCTCCCGCCCTCCCTCCTCCCTTCCCTCCCCCTTCTCGCCTTCCCTGAAAAACACATTTCTATCTGGCACAGAAAATAAACTCAGATTGTGGGTAGTTATGTTAATCTAATTCAATCCTCAGCGGGTTAAGAGTGAAATTCTAATAGTGGAGCTGTTGAGGGCTTTTTTGTTAATGGCTTGGGGATTACATTGAGTTAAAGGCTCATTTCCTAATCAAACAGAGAGGGAGAGAGTGACTCCGAATATTTATGAGTCTCCCAGTGAGAGTTTAAACATTCAACTCCAAAAGCAGGGTTTCTGCAGGAGGAAAGAGTTAAAACCCCTCAGGGTTGCTGGGGAAAAAAAATTAAACCAGTTAAGCCATCAGCATTTTTAGGCTGCTGTACAACTTCAGCAAAGTGGAAGATGGCAAGAGAGAGGGGAATCGGCCCACAGAGCAGGAATGCAAATAGTGGCAGGGGCTCTCGGAAGCCAGAGTTAGCTGGTGTGTTCAGAAAAACGTCCCTTGCAGCACAGTGGACGTGAGTCCCATGGATCCTTGGTTCACCAAGGGTCTGGAGGGGATGTGTGCCTTCAACTCCCCAAATCAATTCTCCTCCTCCTGTCCAGAGGTGAGAACATGAAGGCAGGAGTATAGCTCAATTTTCCAGCAATTGGAGAGTTCCCAGGCTGCCTAGTGGAGCAGAAGGAGAGGANCCACCCCTACATCTACCCACCCCCTCCCCCCCACCTTCCGTCCTGAGGCTGTCTCTCCTTCTGGAGCCAGTTTAAATCTCCAGCAGCCCCTCTTTTCCCACTTTGCTCTGTGATTGGGTCCACATCGCTGGTCCCCCTGCCATGCTCTCTAGATACAAGGACCTCAAAGCCCATCTGGTTCACTGTACCCAAGGGGAAAACAAGTTGAGATGGCCCTGATCTTTATCCAGAGAAGGCAAAGAGCAACCTGGCCAAGGTCAAGCAATGTCAAGGCAAAGCTGAGGTCAGGAGTCTAAGTTCTCCGCACGCTTTCAGGCTGCACTCTCCCCTCATTCTCTGAGGTACAGTAGAGCAGAGGGGCAAGTCAGAGCCACATGGCCACCCCAAGATGCCTGACTCTCCTGGAGTGTGGTCTCCTGCTTGGAAAGGAAAGGTACAAGGGGATTCTGAATGCTCTGTGGACACTTGCCTTTCTTTTCTGCCACCGGCCAAGTGGGCAATTTCTAGTCCTTTCACTTGGGCCTATTTTCCTGCTTCAGGAGATGAACGGAGGCTCCAGACAGCTGACTTGCTATCAGTGGAGACCTCTGGCTTCATATCCCCTCTCTGAGCACTGTTCTTCCTCTTAATGCTTCATGCTCAGTGGCCCGTGAGTCCTCTTGTCTCCTGTCAAGATTGCATTTATAGCACATCCACGTCAGTTTCGCCCCAAAGCCTTCCTTGTGTGGGTGGCGCCCCCCACTTGGAGCCCCAACAGATCTCCCGCCAGCATCACATTCATCCCTAGGGTGTGACTGCTGTGGGTCTCCCTCATTGCACCAGACTCTCCTCAAGGGCAGGGACAGCATTTCATTCCCCTTTGTACATCCAGCTCATTGTTGACCATCCCTGCCTGTTCTCCACCAGGTGCTTCTCATGGATGGCACAAGTGCATGCGCTCTTAGGAGGCAGCCAGGGTTTGAATCCTGGCACCCCCTCTTCTCAGCTCTGAGACTTGAGCTAACTAATCCCCGAAGGCCTTAGTTTTCCCATCTGCTCACCGGGCATAATTATAGAGCCTACCTCACAGGGCTGTTGGGAAGATGAAATGTGTGCAAAGTGGAAGCCCTTTCCCCAGTAAGTGGTAGCACGTTAATTGCTCAGTACGGAGCTGTCACTTGTGTAGGCATCATGTCACACCACCAAAGACAGGTCCCACGCCTCCCACTAAGGACCTGTGTCATAATCAGCTTGAGATGCTGTGACAAACTACCATGGTGTTTCAGGTGATTTGAAACAACAGAAATTTACCTCTCTCGGTTTTGGAGCCTGGAAGTCCAAGATCAAGGTGCTGGCACGATCTGGTTAGGTGAGGGCCCTCTTCATGTGCTCACTGGCCGTATTCTCATTGCCTCTTTACGTGGAGGAGAGAGCAAGAGCGTTGGCTCTTCCTCTTCTTAGAAGGACACTAATTCCATCTTGGGGGCCCCACCCTCATGACCTCATCTAAGCCTAATTCCCTCCCAAACGCCCCACCTCCTAATAGCATCACATTAGACCTTAGAGCTTCAACATATGAAATTTGAGGGAATACAAACATTCCATTTGTAACAGGCTATTTTCCTGAATGTTGGCGAGCAGAATCCTGGGGCAGCAAGACTTCCACCCTTGCCTTCCAATGAGCCATTCCATTAGGAAACCAGAGATCAAGGCCTATCAGGACACCTACCCCCTCCCCCAATCTAAAAAGAACTTAGGTCTTTTAAACCACCACGGGAGAGCATAGGCTGGGAACCAGGCTTTGGACCACAGTCCTAAGTGGGGAGAAGAAGGCCTGACTCTTTTCTGCTCCATACAAACAGAGTTTGGTCAGCTGTCCTGGCCCTGGCTCACATCCCAACAAGCAGTTTTGTTCGTAGGTCCCCAGGCCACTCGTGCACCGCCACTCCCCACCCTACGTTGGCAGGGGGCAGTTTGGGCTCTATCCACAGAGCAGGCCAGGCCTGCATGGCTGTAAAGCCAGCATGGCTGTGTTCTCAGGCCTGTTCTGTCCTCCTCTCTGTCCACACGATCGCTTGACAAGTGAATCCAAGAGCCAAGGGGGCCTCACCACAGTTCATGAGAGGTATCCTCTCACGGGAGGCCCTCAGTCCGAGCGTCCTCAGCACTCCCTCTGGGTCTCTGTGTGGGGCCCTCCTATGCTACCGGGCAATAAGCCCCATTCTTTTCTTTCCCCACAGATGAGCCACTACTTCCTGATTGCAGTAGGGATCCAGAACGTGAATGCCCGTGCCACCCAGATTTACAAAGTGCCCATACTGGCCCCCTCTCTGCTCTCCCTCCTAGATTTGGAGGTACGACTGCTGAACCCTGCCTCGCATTTGCCTCCTCACTGTTCATTTTTGAACTCTGCAGTGCCTGGTACAGCACCTGGCACATAGTGTGTATTGCATCAACGCATGCAAAGTGAGTTGCTTGGAGTTACTTCTCTCGAGGGAGCACCTCTGATCCCTTAATCCTGGGAGGAGTGATTGGAAGTGGCGAATGTCCAGCTGCCTTAACTACATCAGCCTGTGACCCATTGATCGTAGTCCTCGCCCTAGCTCCTCTCCCCTCTGTGCCTCCTGCTTTTGTGTTCCTCTGTCCAGAAAGAGACAGAGACAGAGACAGACAGACAGACAGACAGACAGAGAGGAGTGTCTTTTATTTAGATGTGCACAAACCTTCCTTGGAATTTTATTCCGTTCTGTAAAGAAGCTTTGTCTAAGCCGATGTCAAATTTAATTGCTAAACTGGTATCTCTCCTGTGACTGTTTCCCTCACTTGTCAAGCCCTCTCCTCTCCCCTTTCTGGGCTGTACCTGCCGACTTCTCTGGCTGCTGGAACTCCATGGAGCCCTCTTTCCCTTCCTGCTTTAACCACGCCGGTCCCGGGTGGTACACATAAGAGGGAGCCTTTCCTTCTGAAGTGTTCCAGAGTGTCTGCTTCCATTAGCACAGACAAGGCTTTTGAAAGGTGGCAAGATAGGAACATCCTCTTAGGTACTGGAGTCTTCCCAGAACAGTATTCCTGCTCTCTTTTGGAAGGCAGTAGATAAAAACTCAGGCTGCTGAGGGTTAAGTGATAGCAATGAAAAGTCTAGGCATCTCTGGGGGACTGGTGGCTGGCTGAGACGATTGATTAGCTTGGCTTAGTGATCTTTCCAGCAATGTTCAGGAGTGAAATTATTGCTGATTAGGCCGTGTGTGTGTGTGTGTGATGGGGTAGGATAAGATCGGAGAAAGAAATGTCATTTGCTCCTAAGTCAGCCTCAAAACTGACCTGTCTCCCCATGTATATCTGCAGTTACATTAGGACCTTGTGTGTATACAAGTCAGCTGGGGAGGGGCAACTCCTTGCAAACCTGGAAGTATTTTGAAATAACAAGTTTAAAAACAAAGTCAGTAGGGGGGAGGTCAAACGTTGAAGGCCGCTTGCATCTGTGGCTTCTGTGGACAGAGGGGCCCTCAGGTGCCGTGGATGGAGGCAGGGGTCAGGTGGGCTGAGCCCAGTTCCCACCTCAGACTAGTGATCATTAAAGTGCACATGCTGTCAGGGCCTCAGTTCCCTGATCATAACATGGTGCATTGGAGGAAGTCTCTTAGACCCTCCCATTCTAAAAGTTAACATTTTTTAAAGTTTACTTATTTCTTTTGAGAAAGCACGTGAGTGGAGGAGAGGGAGGGGCAGAGAGAGAGGGAGAGAGAGAGAGAATCCCAAGCAGGCTCTGGGCAGTGTGGGGCTCGATGCGGGGCTTGAACTCACAAACCGGGAGATCGTGACCTGAGCCAAAGTTGGACACTTAACTGAATAAGGCACCCAGGCACCCCTCTAAAAGTTGACATTTAGAACTGCTGTTCACGATGGAGTGATACAGTGTGCTCCTAACTTAACTGATAACCACAGGTCAGCCCACCTGTGTCCCTTTACCACAAGGCCATGGGCCCATGGCTTTTCTCTGGCTTCGTGCCTTGACCATCCTCTCTCAATCCCTATGACTATCATTTTCCTCAATTTGTTCTTGCTCCTCAGCTCCCCCTCTATAAGGAGGTCTGGGCCGTGAGCAGAAAACTGGTCAGGCATACTTGTTCTCTAAATTCTGCATTTTGTTTTTCACTTGTTCATACCACTGTTTCACGCCTCTGCAGTCCTAATATTCTGCCCCCACAATCCTCCACTGCAGAAGTTGTATCTAGGCTTCCACGTGTCTGGAGAAGCCCCTGCACTGGGGTGCCTGCACCTCAGGGTTTGCTTAAAATCCTCTGGCCAGCTCTGAATAGGGAAGCAGGCTTGGGATCTGGAAGAGGGTTCCCAGTCAGGGCGGCCTCCGCAAGGACCTCACCCCTCCCTGCCTTCATGTCCTCACCCACGGGGAAGGGGACCAAAACGTGCTCTGAGTGCCTCGCGCAATGGGTGTGAAGCTAAAATAGGAATCAGAGCACTAATTTTCCTTTAAAGTGGGAAGTGCTCACCAGTCCTAGACTAACTTATTCCCCTTCGGTGATCTCCACAAAGTGGTTTGTGTGGCCACCACACAGGCTTCAGAGCCATGCTGGATTCACGTCCACCTTGTCCTAGCTGTGACCTTGAGCACGTTTCCCAGCCTCTCCGCTCCACACCCGACTTCCTCATCTGTATAATGGGCATAATGAGGGCACCTCTCCTGTGGAGTTGTTGTGTAGATTAAAGACGACCCACACCAAGGTCCTTGGAGCAGTAGCTCCTAGCTGAGAAGCTCTCAGAGCCATCTGTGGGGATGATGGTGGCATTTTGGCTGTTGTGACCATTTTCTAGAACCCCATGCCAAAAAGGCCAAGGAGAGGGAAATTTCAAAGCCGCTACATTCCTACCCCCAGACAGCTTACAGATACAGCAGAAACTGGTTCAGAGACACGCCCTGGTTCTCCACAATTCCCTGCACTCTCATATCCTGGACCCACGTGAGCATCGTCCCAGCACCTGCCTGGGGTCTGGAGAGATCTGACCAAGCCTTTCATGGAAATGTGCCCTCTGTATCCTAGCACAGCCCAGGCATGAAAGCTGGAAATGGTTTAGATGGTCTCATGCGTCTGCAGGTGTTGCCGTCACTGGAGTGTATTTTCTGCTCAGAGCTAATCCCTCCTCCTCATACAGTGTGACTAAGCAAGGATGACTTGTTTTCCATATAGTTGATGGTGCATCTTTAGGGAATACTTATCAAGGAAAGAAGAATGGGAGTAGGTAAGGATAATTCCTGATGTCTCCAAGGCGATCCAATTTGTGTATTTCAAGGGACTCATAGAACCAACATAACCCTTAGGGGAAAATTCCTAATCCAGACTTGTGACCAGCCTGTGTTGCTCTGCACACGTGTACGTTCAGGGTATCGTGGTCAACCATCCATGACTCTCTTCCTTCCCACTCTCGGGCTGAGAGTAATCTTCAAGGAACATGTAATTACTGTTTACTCCAGGGCACTCAACTGAGAACACCCTCATGTAATGACTCTTGAGTTAATTCTGTCTTCAGATGCCCATCTGCTATTGCTCCTTTGGAAACCATTAGGAACCAGGAACCACTTTGAGCCCAGGGGAAAAGATCATGAGAGAGATATTAGTCCCTGTAAGTTCAGGCTTCACTCTTGGGCAACAGGAATATGATGGGAGCATCTTTCTCATCAGAATTTTCACCCAGATTTCTGAGCCTAGCAATAGAAGTTTCAAAGCAGAATAAACCATTAATCTAATGAGCAGTCTTGGTGGATTTGGGCAGTCAGCAGCATTGATAAAAGAAGGGCATTCAGAAAGATTCTAGAGGCAGGACTGTAGCATTTATATGAAGTTTTAAAACACACAGAAATGCTACGTATTGCCTAGGGATCAGAAACAGACATGCATGAGAATGAGACACAGCAACTCCAGTTGAGGAGGGCTACATGCTCATTCAAGTGTATTTTCTCTACCCGTTTGCCAAGTGCGCGTGTTTGCTTGCGCTTCCTTGGGCTCCTCTCTTGCTTTCTTTCCCCATTTAGTTTTGGGGATGAATTTGCCTAATCACTGAAGGTGGGGAATGAGGGCAGAGGGAAGGCCAGTGGATGCATTATAATGAAGCCTGTGGAATCTAATTGCTAAAAATATCAGAAATATTACCTTGAAATACGACACTCTACTGATGCAGTCGGACACTGTTGTGGAGGCTACCAAACTGTTTACGGAAACAAAACTGATTTTTACAGCAGCACATTGAGCAAGCCTTTAGATGAACTTCCAGAAGGCCCCCGTTCTAGCTCTGACACTGCCTGATAACTTTGTACAAGCCACTTGATCTCTCTCTGCCTCTGTTTCTTTACCTCTAAGAGGAATGAGTGGACTAGCTGAACTCTTCTGGGTCCTGAACTTCTCCTGCGCCCCCACCGCCCCCAGGCAGTGATCATCTTGCATGGCTATTCTTTGCCTGGTGGTTTCTCCTCCAGAGTTAAGGCTCTTGGGGCAGGGACCGCTGTCCCCAGTCCCCAGTGCAGTCCCTCAGTGTGAGTCACCCAACATGCCTTTGAATTGTTCTAAATGTCAGGCCCCCCAACCCAGTATGGATTTGGCTGCCTGAAGACAATGGTGCAGGCCCTGCTGATTATCTGTAGTGGCCTCAGTTTCTACCTCTGTGTCCCCTTCATTGCATCCCCCTCATGCCTCCTTGGTGTGAATTGGAAAACTTTTCACAATATGTAAGTTGAGCTGCCTGAAACCAACCCACCGAGAAACACCTTTAAGGAAGGACACTATTTCCCCACTGCCACGACTACTTCTCTACTTGACTATTCTACTGTCTGTTTCTGTTCTCCTCCCTCGCCCCCCACTTCCATCATATTCTATTAATTTAAAAATACTACATTTGGAAGCTTGCTAAATAAGGAGACCTCAGAGCACAAAGCGTCCTTATCCATTTTCTGGGTCCTTGTGTGCTTCCTTGTAAAGATTTCTTTCTTATTTTCTACTAAATGGCCTTGATTTTTATCATTAATTGCCTTGTGACCATTCTTTTTACTGCCTCTAACTTACTTCTAAAATATTCTCCCATAAGTCTTTAACTCTACTTCGATTGATCCCTCGTGCCACTTTTCACTTCTGTCTTTGCCATTTCAGAAGCTTAGAAAGTGACTCCTTTATACGTTGGAGCCTTGATCCTGGGCCTTCCCTAGCCCTGCCCCAAAATTTCCCAGAAGAATGACTCATACAGTAGGACTTTCACAGTGCAAGTGGTCCTGGGTCTCTGTTATTTCCACACTCAGCCTGGGGATATGCTTTGTTCTCTGCCACCTAAAACCTCCTATTCCCTTTAACCAGCACCTTCCACACTGCGGATGAACCACATTATGAATTGAAAGCCTTAAAAATTCTTCAGCACCTCTCTTTTGCACTCTATTATGAAAGATTCCACCTTTTTCCCCCCTGACAGTAATCTCAACGCACGTTAACTGCACCAGTACCCGGTACCTAAGCATGACATTTCCTCAAGCCATTTCTTCTTTATTTTGCAGTACTTTTTATTGTCAAATAATATTGCATAACATAAATACAAAACATTTTCTGCTTGCAGTTTTAAAAAGATTTTTATTTTGTAAGCATAGTTGACATACGATGTTATATTAGTTTCAGATGCCCAATGTAGTGACAGGGCAATCGTACGTGTTATGCACCACGCACTGTGATATATGTGGCTTCCATGTGACACCACACAACGTCATTACAATATTATTGACTGTACTCCCTGTACTGTACTTTTCACTTCCGCCACTTATTTATTTTATAACTGGATGTTGGTACCTCTTAATCCCCTTCACCGACTTCGCCCATCCCCCACACCCTCCCCTCTGCCAGCCAGCAGTTTGCTCTCTGTGCTTAGGAGTCGGCTTCTATTTTGTTTGTTTGTTCATTTGTTTTGTTTTTCAGATTTTAACCTACGGATGAAATCATTTGGTATTTGCCTTTTTCTCTCTGACATATTTCACCCGGCTTAATACGTTCCTCGAGACATTTCTTCACTGTTGCATCTCACATTGTCATGTAGTGCGTGCCTAGTTTATTGACGTTTTCCTGCATCCTACCTCTGCAGCTACTCTTCTGAGTGTGGGAAAAGGAAGGAGGCATCTATCAAGGTCATGTTATGTGCTGGAAACTTGACATAGTTCACCTTTATTGAGCCTTATGATGACCGAAAGATAGGAGTATTATTCTTCCCATTGTACAGAAAAGGAAACTGAGACACAGAGGTTATGGACCTTGCTGGAAGGTCACCCTGGTGGTAGGAAGTATGGTCTGACATCATCTTCCACAGTATGCCACAGAGCAAAGTGCAAGAAGGCAACCAATAAAAACCATACCAGTACCTTTGGTATCATTTACATAAACATTGAACTTGGCCCATAGTTCCAAAGTTTTAGTGTTCTTACATACTTTTTTGGAAACATGTTAGGTGCCCTCTTCACAGACCATATGAGAAATGCTACACCTCTTGCTTCCACCCCCTCCCCCCCCCAGTTTCCTGCATCCCTGTATCCTTGTAAATATCAACACACACACACACACACACACACACACACACACACGCTTCCATCAAGTGAGACCTCTGTTAATCATCTTTACCTCTCCTTTGCCACTGCTAACGATCCTGCTTCTCCTAAATAAATGTTTAAAATTCTCTCAGGAGGAGCTGGCAACCATATTGGTAAAATGGATACCCAGTCTGTGGCTACAATGGGTAGACTTTAAGAGGTCTTGGGTGCAGGCTCTTTCCTCTTTCGGAAAGCATGTCCCTGTTTTCTTCTGTGTTATTTATGTCTCCTTCCCATTCCTTCTTCTGAAATCCTCCCTTCTGTCAACCCAAGGACAGTGTTCTTGTTGCCTTGGTTTCCTATTTTGTCTTTCCCCACCAACCATAATCTACTGCGTGGTTTTCTTATTGAGGGAGTGAGGGGAGGAAGGAGGGGCCTCTTGCCAATGCCATCCCCTCAGAGCTGGACTCCCTGCCCAATCTCCTGTGACGTTTGTCTCCTCTTGATCCACTCACCTGGGTTCTTGGGGTGCTCGTCACATCCCTGAGGACAGTTATAATATTTCCCACCTTGGATGGAGTCCAGCATGCACTCACTGTTTGGGACAGAGTGTTTGTCATCTCCCTGTCCGAGACCTCCCAGGGGTACATGTTCATCAGGGTCCTGCCTTTCCTCTGGCTTCCCTTTCTCGGAAGGGGCCCTCACAGCCTGCAGTCTGCCTCCCGAATACATTGGGTAGAGGCAGCTGGGGGTCACTGGCCCGGCCTTTGCAATGAAATGCTAATAGATGTTTGATAGTCACTGATATGATTCTCAGTGTTTCCTACTTCCCTCTTATCCTGAGCCCCAGGGTCACATTGACAACCTCTGTTAGGTCATTGAAGTTCCTTACACAATTTAGTTGGGAAATTTTCTTTTATTTTTTTTAATGTTTGTTTATTTTTGAGAATGGGGGGGGAGGGAGCCGGAGAGGGGCAGAGAGAGAAGGAGACACAGAATCTGAAGCAGGCTCCAGGCTCCTAGCTCTCAGCACAGAGCCCGTTCTGGGGCTCGAACTCAAGAACACAATATCATGACCTGAGCCCAAGTCACATGCTTAACTGACTGAGCCACCCAGGCGCCCCTAGTGGGGAAATTTTCTGTCTCTGAAGTATTCACATTCCTTGGGGACTTGGTTTCCCACCGTGTCTGAGGTTCTTAGGGTCTCCAATTCTTTTATCTCCTTTTTTGTGGGGAGAATATGAAAGTTCTCCAGTGGGGGAGGGGAGGCTAGTTTGATATGACTATGGTTGCTCTCCATGGAGACCACTGGGTCTGCAGCTGGGTGGGACAGGGGATTGGGGTGACCTGTGGGATCTGTTGGTTTCCTACCTCATGGCCTTGATCCAGGCTCTGGTTCTCCAGATTGGAGGCCAGTGTTCTCCCTTTGCAGGGATCAGACAGGCCCCCCAGATTGGGTGAGTCTGTTGCTTAGTCTTTGCCTTTTCATGATAGGCATGCAAGTGTCTCTGCTAAATGGTTTTGGCATTTCTCCTGTTTGTGTGTTCAGTCGACACCCTGACTGTTTGGGGGCGACTCCTGAGAGGTGGTGAAGGGAGTGTTCCTGGTCAGTGTCCCTAAAGGCAGAGCCTGAAACGGGGATTCTGTGCAAGAGATGTATTGAGGGAGCTGCTGTCTGGAGAAACAAGGAGAGCAAGGGAAGAGAGATTGAGTGGGGAAAGGCTAAGGAAGGATGTGGATTCCCAGGAGGAGCTCTGGAGCATAAATGCCACCTGTACCCCTTTATTGACCAGTCATTGGCTACGAACTTCCCTAAGGGGAGGGAATAACCTCCTAGGCTCCTTTGGACCAAGGAGGCTCCTACTGGTCAAGGACAATTCTCAGGGGAAGGCTGCAGCCCTCTGTAGCTGGGGATGGGTGCAAAGGGATCTAAGCAGGGCACCAGCAGTACCTACTACCCAGAGCTTACATGAGCCAGGGTCCTGGTGTGGGCTTCGGTCTCTCCATCTCCACGCGAGCCACTCTGGAATTTGACGATGAGCTCCCATCACTCTCCAGGATGAGCCCAGAGAACGGCCATTATAAAGCCCCAGGCCCCTGGGTATGGAAGACGGCAGGTTCCAGGGACAGGGACCCTGATGATGCCAGTGACCAGAGAAAGATACTTCCTCCCCGAGGCTGCCTCAGCGATACGCAGCCCAAGGGTAAGGCAGCCCCATTCTGCATGTCCAGAGCCCGTTGCTGACTCCTGCTAGATGCCCACATACTGAAAGCACATAGCCATTCACATCTGTGCTCCTGGAAATGTGTGTTCACTCTCGTGTGCCAGCTGCTCAGAACTCCCTCATGTACTCACTCGGACCGCCCCTCACCCACCTAGTGGCCCCAACCCCCACTCTGTGCTCTGCCTCATCCAAACTACCAGAAAAGCAATGTCAAGACACAAAGGCTGTCCCCGTGCCGAAGGCACCTACACCTGCGCACAGGAAGTGTGTGGGCTGCTGCCAGTGCAGGGGGGGCAAAACTCTGGCTTTGCACGGGGGCCAATCTCATTCCGATTCTGGTGCTTCTCCTCTTTATGGTCCAGGGATGTTAATCTGCTCCTTTGAGCTGTTTTCTCTCCTGTGCAAAGGGGATGACTGTCACATCCAGTCTCCCGGGTTCATTGCAAGGGATAAGTGTGGCAAGGCAGGAGGAAGCACGAGCTTGAGGCTGGGCTCATGAGCTCCACTCTCCTTGTGACAAGGTGGCTAAAACCCAGGGACAATGAGTGCCATAGAGTTCCTAGGGACACAGACTCTGGGGGTGGGGTTCTCGGGGTAAGAATATAGAAGGTTGCTGACTCAAGGATTTGACTGTAGACATGGGGAGAGGGTGGGAATGAGGTTTGGTGCCATGCAGCTGCCCATTCTTTTCCATTCAGGACCCAGGACGCTCTTCAAAAGCCACACTTTCTTCTCTGGCTATGCCAAGCACAGAGTGGGGAAGAAAGCACCTTCCTGCCAACAGCGTTTTCTAGTGCCTGGCATGTTTGCTGCCCTGGGTACAGGGAGGCTCTGGGGTGCCCGGGCCACCATCTGCTGGAGCCGCTGTGCGTGGGCCCGGCACCAGCCCAGCCTTCAACAGGACCCCGGCCCCAGCTTTTGGCAGTTGCCTGGGCCGGGGGAGCCCAGGCCCGGGCTGGATGACCTCACAGCTGTGCCTTCCGCCCCTCGGGGGCCTGTGTTTCTGTCTCTCTCAGGGGCCCATCCCGGCTGCTGGGCAGAGGGCCCACTGTCCTTCAGTACCAGAGGCTCACATTGCCTGGCCTGTGCCAGCACTTGGCAAAGCAAAGGATTGTCAACCAAGAGGCCTGGTGTCTCTTCCGTCCGCGGCTGCCTGCTTGTCCCACCAGAGGCATGGACCCCAAGTAGGGGTGGGACTTTGCCAGCTTTTCCATTTCTCTTTGACAGGTCTGGAAACTCCATGAAAGATATCTAGTTTCACATGAGTCAAGGGGGAAAATCATGCAGGTGGCTCTGAAAACAGAGACACTTGTTAAATTGTAGTGAAAGGATACTGACACTAAGCAAGATATGAGTTTTCTAACCTGACTCTATATGGGTTGTGATGAGAGGGGCCAGAGTGGGGGTGGTGGATGAGGAGGGGAAGTGGGGAAGAGGGAGGGAGGAGGAGAGTCAAGAAGAGGAGGGAGGGGGAGGAGGAAGGAGAAGAAGGAGGGAGGAGGAGGGTCAGGAGGAGGAAGGTAGAGGGAGGGGAAGAGGAGGGAGAAGAAAAAGGGGGGAGGAAAAGGGGTGGGGGAGGAAGGAGGAGGGGGATGCAGCCCCATTATGGAGCATACTCCACGAAGCAGGCACCCTGTTTGGTGCCCCACTCCTGTCCATCCTTCTCAGCAAGCATAGAAAGTAGGTGCTGTGATTTCCCCCATTTTACAGATGAGAAAGATGAGGGCCAGAGAAGTCAAATGATTTGCCCAAGGCCACACAGCTGCTGAGTGGCTGCAGGGAATTTGAACCTGGTCTCTCTTTAACACACATGCTTTTTTTTTTTTTAAACATACTTTTCTATACATTTTAATATTTGAACCACAAATATATGTTCAAAAACTTAAAGAGTTTTCTCAAATTAGTTGATTTATGTTGCAGGCTTTTGTTTGGCTTTGCTTGGCAGGTTTTTTTTATTGTGATAAAATACACATAACACAAAATTCACCATTTTAATCATTGTTTTTTTTTAATTTCTAGGAGAGAGAGAGACAGCATGAGCAGGGGAGGGTCAGAGAGAGAGGGAGTCACAGACTCTGAAACAGGCTCCAGGCTCTGAGCTGGCACTCAGCGAGAGTGACCTGAGCGAAAGTCGGACGCTTAACCGACTAAGCCACCCGGGCGCCCCAATTTTAATCATTTTTAAGTGTACCGTTCAGTGATACCAAGTTCATTTATATTGTGCCACTATCATCACCATCCATTGCTAGGGTGCTTCTCATCTTCTAAAACTGAAAGTCTGTCCCCGTTAAACACAACCTTGCCATCCTGCCTGACCCCCAGCCTCTGACAACCACCATCGTACTGCATGTCTCTGTGAATCTGACTGCTCTAGGGACCTCATCTGAATGGAATCCTATGGCGTTTGTCTTTCTATAAGCGGCTTATTTCACTTAGCATCACGTCCTCAGGTTTCATCCGTGTTGTAGCATGTGTCAGAATTGCCTTCCTTTTTAAGGCTGAATAATATTCCATTGTATGTAGAGACTTCATTTTTCCTATCAGTTCATCTGCCAATGGATCCTTGGGTTGTTTCTAGCTTTTTATTTTATTTTAGCTTTTAGAATAATGCTGCCATGAACATGGGTGTATAGATATCTTTTCAAGACCCTGCTCTCAATTCCTTTGGGTACATACCCACAGCAGAATTGCTGGATTGTCTATTTACTGGCTTTTTGAGGAACCACCGCACTGGTCTGCACAGTGGTCACACTGTGTTGTATTCCCACCAATAGTGCACAAGGGTTCCAATTTCCCCACGTCCTCGCCAACATTCATTATTTTCTGGTTTTTTGATCGTAAATATCCTAAGGTGTTTTTTGATGGTAAACATCCTAAGGGGTGAGGTGGTATCTCACTGTGTCTTTGATTCGTAGTTCCCTGATGATCAGTGATGTTGAGCATCTTTCCACGTGCCTATTGGTCATTCCTTTATCTTCCTTGGAGATATGTCTGTTCAATTCCTTTGCCCAATTTCTTCTTTAAAAATGTTTTAAATGTTTATTTATTTTTGAGAGAGACAGAGACAGAGAGTGAGCAGGAGAGGGGCAGAGAGAGAGGGAGACACGGAGTCTGAAGTAAGCTCCAGGCTCTGAGCTGTCAGCACAGAGCCCCATGTGGGGCTCGAACCCACAAACTGTGAGATCATGACCTGAGCTGAAATCGGACTGAGCCACCCAGGCACCCCATCCTTTGCCCACTTTCTAATCAGGTTGTTTTGATTTACAAATCAGACCAGCCCTTGCCTGTGGCTCTGAGCTCTGAACATTTCCCCAGGCCGTAGTGCACAGTGGTTAGGGTAGTGGCCTCTAGAATCAGAAGACCTGTGATCAAGTCCTGCGTCCTTCAGCTAATTCACCACTTAGCTGAAGCCTCGGCTTCCTCATCGGTCTGTAAAATGGGGGTGATGAGTCCCTACCTCACACGAGTTAACATAGGCGAAGTGCACACCACAGTGCTGGCTGGTAGTGAGGGCTCCTGCTCTTAAAGACATGGGGATGGGGGCAGAGTGTGGGGGGCTGTGAGGGGCCTGCAGAGGGGGTATTCCCTGCCCTTCTTTCATCTACTGTGTTCCTCATCTGTGTGGTGGGACAGGGAGGCTGAACTTGGGTGTGCTAAGGGCCTCAGGTTGAAGAATGCTGGGAGAGGCCGTGGCAGGAAGGGTTGTGGCAAATGTGGAGATCTCTACATCCACCTGGAAGCTGAGCCCCAGCCTGGCCTCTGTCTGTGTGCTTCCGGTGGGGAGGCCCTGAGGCTGGCTTCTCCTCCTGCACCCGTTAAAAGGGTGGGAGGGGGGTGTCGGCTATCCTCCTGGCCTTGGATCTGGTTTGGCTCATACAACAGAGTCGGGGAGGCCCGATGACCAGCCCCCAGCCCTCTCAGTGGACGTCTGCTGCCCGTTGACTTTCACTCGGTGGTGTCCTTTTATGCACAAAAGTTTTTAAATTTTTCATTTTTTAAATGTTTTTATTTATTCCTGAGAGAGAGAGAGCATGAGCAGGGGAGGGTCAGAGAGAGAGGGAGACACAGAATCCAAAACAGGCTCCAGGCTCTGAGCTGGCTGTCAGCACAGAACCCAAAGTGGGGCTCAAACCCATGAACCGTGAGATCATGACCTGAACCGAAGTTGGACGCTTAACTGACTGAGCCAGCCAGGTGCCCCAAAAGTTTTTAATTTTTATGAAGTCCAACATGTTTTTAAGTTTATTTATTTATTTTGAGATAGAGGGAGAGAGCACAAGTGGGGGAGAAACAGGGAGAGAGGGGGAGAGAGAGAATCCCAAGCAGGCTCTGCACTGTCAGCACCTTCCTGCCTCAGACCCAGGAATGGTGAGACCGTGACCTGAGCCAAAACACTTAACCCACTGAGCCACCCAGGCGCCCCTAAACTGCTTTCTTGTACTGCGTCTCAACACTGTGCAATGCTCAGCAGAATTGTGGAGTATCAGGGTTGCAGGGGACCCCAAAGAAGTAAGGAGCGCTTCCCCATCCCGCAGGTGAAAAAAACAGGCCCGCGGACAGAGCCCTCTCAGCATAGCGCTTTTGCCAGCACAAGACACCATGAGGGTCCTCACCTCCTGGAGCGAACTGAGGGACCCGCGGAGTGCTTTTCTTGTAATTTAGCAAATGTTCCATTCTGTGGGCAAATGCACTCATGTGTTTTGGAAACCTAAAGTGTAGAAGATAGAGGAGAGAGAGGAAGCAACTAGATTTGGCCCAGGGGTGAGGTGTGCTGGTTGGGAGGCCACATAAACGCCCTGAGTCAGGCTCCAGGACCACCATCTTCCGGGTGGCTCTGATGACGCCTCCCCAATCCACACACTAGTGCAGCAGGCAGCCTTAAAAAGCTTGTGTGTGGGACAAAGAATACTGCTCCTCCGTGGCCAGGGTCCCCACGGCCCCCAGCACATGTCCTACGCTCCATGCCCGCCTCTACCTCTTCCCTGCCTGTCACTATCCTTGAGTCCCATACTCCAGCTGTGCTGAAACACCCCATTTCCCTGAACAAGGGCCAGGCTGGGTCACACTCCTGAGTCCCTGCTTACACAGGGTCTTTACGACTCTGCTGAGTTATCCTTCTCAGAGCTGCCTTCACTGTCCCTCCTCTTGTAGAAGTCATCTCTGCAGCCTTGGTCTATGCATGTACTCTGCACCCCTTCTGCAGTGGCCCCCGAGTTACCGCCATGTATGTGTCTTCCCATCAGGACTAGGATCTCCTGAGCCGGAAACTGTGTTGCAAATATTCAAAAGAATGCCCTGAAGAACACGTGTGTGTAATCCTCAGTGCACACAATAGTTGCTCAATACACTTGTGAGTCCAGTTCAGAAAGGGAACAGTGGCCAAAAAGCCAGGAGTTGAGAGAATTGAGCACTTGGCATGGGCTGGGGTGGGTCAGTGGGAGAGTGAGGTTCAGGCTCAACAGCCAGTACTTTATTTAGGAAAAAGCAATTGGGTATCTTTCTGGCCACCATGCCCCACTAACTTTAGTGTAAAATTAGATTTTCATTCCGGGAAAGGGGCCACCAATGAACTGATTTTTCCCAGGGCTCAGGAAGGAGTGGGGAGAGGGGGCGGTGTCTGGGCCAAGAATAAAATAATCAAGCGGATCTCAGGTTTAATTCCCCTTCTGCCTCACTTCCCTGACTGTCACTGCCACCAGGTGGTCCAGGTGCCAGCAGGTCACCTCTATTCCATGTCCCCGGCCCCTGCGGGGAGCCGGAGGCTCTGTGCACCCCAACACTGGCTGGCCCAGCTGGAAACAGCTGTGCAGAGCGCAGACGCTGCACGTCACAAGCCAGGCACTGACCTATGCAAACACAAGCAGAATTATAGCCACCCATAAACAAATTAGCATCTTTTAAAAGGTGAAAAGCTCCATAAAATGTCTGGGTTTTGTTTACGGCTTCTAGGTGGGGGTGACAGAGCCTTGGATTAAATCACCGGGGTGCCCGTGCGGCGCTGGCTCTCCTTGCTTCCCCTCGCCTGCCCCCAGCCTGGTGGGCCCGCGGACCCGGGCGCGCTCTCCTCCACGCGGCCCGCCTTCAATGGCCACTCAGTCCGTCCCGCCGTCGTTCCTGCCAGCCCGGGTCCCAGCAGGTGTTCCCTAATTAGCAATCTCTTCATTTCCAATCAAAGCACAAAGCGGCCCCAAAAGCCTGTCTTTATGAGGGAGCCAGCAGCGGCTAGGGATGTGCGGGGGGATAATTGTCNCCACCGAGCCGCAAGGAGTCCGGCTGTCCACGGTCCGGTCCGGGGAGGAGCCTGGGTTCGGAAGGAAGGCTCTGGGCCCTGGAAGCGGATGCTCATTTACCCTCCGGGGGCCGAGGGCTGCGATTCCCAAGAGGCTGGGGTCAGGGCTGGGCGGTGGGGTCCCTGGAGCCAGCCCTCTGCCTTACCAAGGGCTCAAGTCCTGTCAGCTCCCGGACTTTGATTGTCAGCCTGCCTGGGCACAGGGCCGAGGGTCGCTAATGCCTTTCAGGGCTGCCTTACACTTTTGTCGGCAGAACGATGTAGGTGGCAGACTAGGGATCGCAGAGGCGGCTGGGTGCGTCCCTCAGATAAGGCTGCCCCCTCCCTCTGTCCCGGTGCACTCTCCCTGAACCATTCCTCCCGCAGCCAGCGGGGCCTTGTGAGTACAATGTGGGGAAAGCCCCACGTGACGCCGTGGGCTGGATCCTCCCACGTGGCTTTGTGGAGGGTTTGGGACCCCATCTGAGCCTCCATCCACAAATGAAATGCAGGTACAGAGGCAGGTGGGAGGGGGGGAGNGGCCGTGCCAGGACTCACAAGAGATTTGGGAATGGAGGGTGAGGTTGGCCCATGGACTGACTGGCAGCCTTTTTCTCTCCTGCCCCCCAAGTAAATAGCAACACAGCCCCCGCTGGAGAGCCTGGGGTGGGGTGGGGAGGGCTTGCCCTGCCCTGCAGGGAAGGCATTAGGTAAACTCTTGGCCCTTCCAGGGCAGTGGTCATGGTTTAGAACAAGCCTGGACATGGGGCACTTGACTGGTCAGTCAGTAGAGTGTGGGACTCTTGATCTTGCGGTTGTAGGTTTGAGCCCCACGTTGGGCATGGAGTTTACTGAAAAGAAAAGGAAAGGTCTGGACCTGCCCAGGGACCATCCAGGGGGTCGGAGGGAAAGGGGTTGGTTCCCCACGCTCCTCCCTCCCCACCTGCACCTGCAGTAACCCGCATGGGACTTGCCAGGGACATTAGAAATGGATTACTGACCAGCCCTTGCCTGTGGCTCTGAGCTCTGAACATTTCCCCAGGCCGTAGTGCACAGTGGTTAGGGTAGTGGCCTCTAGAATCAGAAGACCTGTGATCAAGTCCTGCGTCCTTCAGCTAATTCACCACTTTGTGCCTCGGCTTCCTCATCAGTCTGTAAAATGGGGGTGATGAGNTCATTCTAAAATAGCCTTTCAACAATTACTATTTTTTAAATTTTGTTTAATGTTTATTTATTTTTGAGAGAGAGACAGAGTTTGAGAGAGGAAGAGGCAGAGAGATAGGGAGACACAGAATCTGAAGCAGGCTCCAGGTTCTGAGCTGTCAGCACAGAACCTGACATGGGCCTTGAACTCACAAACCACAAGATCATTACCTGAGCCAAAGTTGGTGCCCCTTCTTTCAACAATTATTTATGAAGCATCTATTATGTGCTGAGCAGGCAAATCCAATGCTAACAGTGAATGAGGGAATAGTTAGGGATCCCATTCTCTCTGGGGATGGAAAAGGCCACTCTGAAGAGGTGACTTTTAGGCTTTAGCCTGAATGACTAGGAGAGAGCCAACTTAGCATCTGTATGTGCCAGGGTAATGTGGTCTGGTGGAAATATAATGCAAGCCACAAATGGGAGCCACGTGGGTAATTTTAAATTTTAGTAAAAATTTAGTAAAAATGTAGTAGCCACATTTTTTAAAAGTCAAAAGAAACAGGTAAAACTAATTTTAATAATATATTTAATTTAACCCAGCATATCAAAATACTATTTCAACATGGACTACATGTAAAATTTATTACTGAGATTTTTACATTCTTGTACTAAATCTTTGAACTCTAGTGTCTGTTTTACACTCACAGCACTTTTCAACTCAGACAAGTCTCGTTTCAAGTGCTCAGTGGGTCCATATGGCTGGGGGCTACTCTATTTGACAGCACAAGTCTAGAAGTTAAGAGTACCAATACTTGCTGTGTGATCTTGGGCAAGTTGCTGAACCACTCTGTGCCTTGGTTTCTTTATCTATAAAATGGGGTAGTAATAGAACTTGCCCCTTAGAGCTGTTAGCAGAATTAAATAAACTCACAAACATAAAGAGCTAAAGTAGTGCCTGGCAGGCAGAAAGTGCTGTTTAAATGTTAGCTATTAATAAGAAGAATTAGAAAAACAAGACTAATAAATCTCTGAAGAAAGAGCAGCCGAGGCAGACAACAGAGAGCAGAAGGAAGAGTAGGATGGTGGGCGGGCAGATGGCGAGGGAGGCAGTGCTGGGGCAAAGGGAGCGAGGGGGCACAGAGGGGGCCAGCAGGGCGGTGCCCATGACATCCAGCCTTGAAGAGCTTGGTTTTCACCTCTGTGAGCAGAGCCTGAGAAACCAGAGAAAATTCTAAGGGCACCTGTTGCCAACTCAAGGGATGGGGTGTGATCCCCGAGTGGGGGAGGGGCTGGTGCACCCCTTGGTACTCCTCATCTTGCTCTCTCTCCAAAACTGTTGCATTCCTTCCCCCCCCCCTCGCCCTCCCCCCAATCCGACTGAGAGGCCCGGGCATCAGCTGGAGGGGGAATATTAATGATTCAATTTTCAACCGGGTTCCACTCCAGGGCCTCGCCTGCGACATGCATTTTTAATCATAACAAAACAGAATGACAAAGGGAGTCATTTGCAGCCAGGCAGCCCCTGCTGGCTGGCCCCCCTGAAGGGTCTGCTTGCGGGAAGGGGGAGCTGGCTTCCCAGCGCACAAGATATTCCTCATTCTGGTGCCCAACTTCAGAGAGGGTCTAGCTGTGGGCCCAGCCTCTGGCCCCGCTTCACCATGCAAGTCATTCTCTCTGGGCCTTGACTCTCTTCCATAAGGGGGTTACCAGGTTGAGGGAAACAAAAGAGTTGGGTGCCCATGGACTAGACCCGGTAAGCTGGGGGTAGCTGAGACCCACCAGGTTCCAGCTGATCCACAGCAGGGTAGAGGAGCCCTGGGGTGACCAGGGGCCATGTGGATGTGGGGGTTGCAGAGGATTCTACCTGTTCATCCCCTAAAGCCTCGACTCACTCTTCGTTCCCTGAGCTTCTGTGGGGCTGGATGGCAGGTGCCTTCTGGGCCGACCTCGCCTCGGTGCTCACTAGTGATTGGCTAGCCCCTTCTGATGGAAGGAGCACTTAGTTCCCAACTGGATGACGTTCTGTGGGCTCCCGGGTCCTGGCCCGTCCTGTTCCGGGGTGACTAGCTTTGCACTGAGTCAGTCCTTCAGTCTTCCTGATGTCCACGAGGGCCCAGCTGGAGTCCCATCTCTGTGAGCCTTCCCTGACCGCGCAGCCACAACAATCTCTCCTTTCCAACCACATTCCCCATGTCTGCACTACTCTCTTGGTACTTTTGCTGCCCTCTGACCGTCACTCTGTCCGCTTTCCCAATCTCAGAGCACCCAGTATGTATCTGGGGCTACGCCTGCTCGCTCATATAGTGGGGAAGGCAAATGACCCATAAACCTTTTCATGACCAGGAAAGTACTGGAGCAGGGGCATAACGAAGCTACAGGGCACAGGCCCCAGCACGCTTACATGCATCATGCTATTTATTCCACCAACATGTATGAAGCACTTCCTGCGTCCCAGGCACCGCGCGAGGTGCTGCGGCTACAGTGGCAAAGACAGCCTCCACCTTCACAGCGTTTAGAGTCAGGCGGAGGAGAGTAAACAAATCAACAGGTGCCCCATGCTCCTTTTTATATCCTCCCTTGTGTCTTTTACACAGCAGGTGCTCAATAAATGCTTACTGGCTGGTTGGTTCCAACTTGGGTAATTCTCTGTGCTACTTTCTTCCTCCATGAGATATGTTTGCGAGGCTGGTTCGTAGGTTGGGCTTTTATGTATTTCCCACCAGAAAGTCCCTGTCTTGATTTGGTTAGCTCTCCTTTCAGGTGTAATAAATTAATAATAGCCTCAGCAACCACCACCATTTATTAAGTGCTCGTTATTTGTCAGGTGTTAAACACTTGGCCGATACAGGTAAGATAGGTAATACAATCTTTAGTCTTTGTGACAACCCCATGGAATAGGTACTACAATTTAGTCTGTTTTACCAAAGATGAAAACCAGGCACAGAGAGGTTAAGTCCCTTGTCTGAGGTTGCACAGCAAGTACTGTGTGGAACTGGGATATAAACCTAAGCAGTCTGGCTCCAGAGTCTGCTCTAAACCACACTGTGCAAGCCTGCAGCTGCCTCTTCTCATAGGCAACAGGTCAGAAAGACCTATTGTCACCCCCTTTACAGAAACTTGCTGCCTTTTGGTTGACAGCCATTGCTGAGTACATCCAGGCACTATACTGCACCCTCCAGGAAATCATGGAATTGTGGTGCTCGGGGTCCTCCAAGGTCCTCTTCTGCATCCTTCTCCTGTTTCAGCCAAGACAGCCAAGGTCAGAGATGGGGAGGGACCAGTCCAAGGTCTCAAAACCAAGTCTTGTCTGAGCGACTTTCCTGGCCCAGAGCATCCACAGCCCCTGCTGACTTCACGGGCATTGTTTTACGGGGATTAATAGACACTGGGCAGCAGGCAGCTGGTCTCATGTGGAGGGGACAGTAAAGCCTAGAGTGGCCCCTGACATCCTGAGCCTGTATCTGCTTCCCGGCAGTCCTTGCAACTCCAGGAAGCTTTATTCCTGGTTCTCTGGGGCCCCTGCTTCCTTCCTGTCTCACTCTGTGCCATCTACTCCGCAGCAGTCCCTCTCCCCTCCTTTCTTCCCTTCCCATTGTCATCTCCCCGAGGAGGCAGGACCAGGGCACCTGTGTCTCAGGGGTGGGAGTAGGGCCAGATGTCGCACAAGGTGAGTCCGTCCCAGGGGCTCTGCTCACTCATCATTCATTCCAGCTTACATGCTAGCATGTTCTGGGTGTGTGGAATTCAACAGCGAATAAGATAGGCAAAAGTTCCTGCCTTCATGGCTCTTACATTCATTTGTGCGTTGGGGGGCGGCAGGCAGATAAAAGCAAAACAAAACAAAAGCTAGGATAAGTGCATTAAGTATATTAGATGGGTAAGTGTCCTGGAGAAATAGGAAACCGGGGAGAAGGGGAGCCTTGCCACAGTCGAGTAAATACCTGAAGGAGGTGAGGAGAGCCCTGCAAAAGTCTGGGGAAGAGCCTTTCAGGCATAGGGAACACACAGCAAGTGCAAAGGTCCTGCAGTTAGAAATAGGCCCAGTGTGTCCAAGGCACAACGAGGCCAGTAAGCTGTGTGGAACAAATGATGAGAAGCGTAGAAAGAAAATGCAGTGAACATCTAAAGATGGATACCCTCTGAGGTCACTGACCAAACGTGCCAGAGAAACAGAAATCACTTGCAGTGGCCCAGACTCTGCCGGGGCTGAGGCTTCCTGTCCCAGCAAGAGAGGAAGGCATCTGGCAGCAAACTTGGTGGAGGCAGAGGACTTTCCCCATGCAGCCGGCCTCCCTGGGCCACCCTGGTTGGCTCAGGATATGTGGTCGATGGTTCTGTTCTTTACAAGCGCTGTCTCATCACCAAAGGAATGCCAAAAAAAGGCGAGTCTACTTACACCTCTGCCCCCCATTCACCTTCTTCGATTCTGCGGCTGGGATCCACAGAACTTTCTAGGGACGAGGTGATGGGGGTGGGGTGGGGTGGGGCAGGGGGCAGGTGCTTGGTGTTTCATCTGGCTAAAGCTCCATCATCTGGAATTCTTTACAACAAACATTCTCTTTGCTCCAGAAAAGGACTTTCCAAAGCTCTTGTTCCCACAGCTGCTTGCTGAGGAAGGAGGCCTCAGTCAATGCCTGCCTTTTCTAGAACTTAGGAGATCCTGGTCATTGTTCTAAGGTGGGGAGCTGCTGAACAGAGGGACTCACTCTAGGAACACAGCCTCCTGCTCCCAGCCTTGGCAGGAGCCCCTAATGACACTTTGGCACCTAGAGTCTGTGGGGACACAAGCCACAGGGCTAAGGCTATTTTGCCCACGGAGCCTGAGGCTTCTGCTTTCTTTGCTTATGTTGTCTCCTCCTTCCTGCCTCCAGCCGCCTCTCCCTGATTTAAGGGCAGGTTTTATTCCCGAGCTGCCCGAGGGCTCCTCTTTCTGATTGTATTAAAGTCTCCCGTAATTCTCCCCTCATTAATGATTGGCATATTTTTACCTCTCACTAAAGAAGCTTCAAGGCGACTCCCGGGGGGCCCTACTCTCCGAATGAAACAATTTCATCCTGCTCCAGAAACGCATTAAAAAGGGTTTGTCAGGATCTTATCATCAGTTAGAGAAAAGCTAATCAAATTACTTCTATTTATTAGCTGGTACAGCAGCGTGTCATTCCATCAAGCCCCGGTCCTGGCTTCAGCCTGGGGAGGGTGTGGTGGAGGGCAGCGCTGGACGGAAGGCCTCTCTGCCCCCGGCTGGCAGCTTCCCACCAGCCCTGCCCGCCCACACAGCAGGCCTGAGCTGTGGCCATGGTGATCTGTTACCCGTCAGTGTCGGCTTCGCACAGGCACCTGCGTGGTCTCCTGGCCAGGGCGCCTCGCAGCCCCAGCCCGCCTGCCTTGGCAGAGCTGGGAAGGAAGCTGGGGCGTATTTATAAGAACACGCGGATTCTCCCCCTACCTGGGGAGAAAAGAACACAGGATTTTGTTTTCCTTTGGGGGACAGGTTTTTAATTTAATTTAAAAAGTTTTTGCTTTATTTCTTTTGGTTTTTAATTTTTTTAATGTTTTTATTTATTTCTGAGAGAGAGAGACAGCGTGAGCCGGGGGGTGGGGGGGGGTGGTCAGAGAGAGAGGAAAACACAGAATCCGAAGACAGGCTCCAGGCTCTGAGCTGGCTGTGAGCACAGAGCCCGATGCAGGGCTCGAACCCACGAACCGTGAGATCATGACCTGAGCTGAAGTCGGACGCTCAACCGACTGAGCCACCCAGGCGCCCCTGGTTTTTAATTTTTAAAGCAAATAGTATTTTTAAGGGAAAAACTACAGAAAAGAGCATGTATCTACCACCCCAGTTGGAGAGTCCATAATATGCTGCCCTGCATGTTTCATGTTTTAGTAATGGAATTAAAATTGCAGGCAAGCTAGAGACTGCTTTGTGCCTGTCCCCCAGGTGCATTTTTTCTCTCCCTTCCCCAGTGACAAGTATCATGAATTGGTTATATATTTTCTACGCCCTTAAGAATTCTTTAAAAAACATACATCCGAGGATGGTACACTGTATTGGGCACGGTTGCCACCTCTGCCCTGTAGCATCACAGCTATCAGCTCGAACCCTGGCATCAAATCTGAGGATGCAGCTCTGTGCCCTTGGGTAAGTAACCTAACTTCCCTATACCTCAGTTTCCCTGCCTCTAAAATGGGGACAATAACAGCACTACCCCCTTAGGATTTTTTGTGACGATCAAGTGAGATGGCCTAAGCACTTAGCAAGGTGACTGGCACTGGTAATGCTCACAAATGTCATCCCCTGTCCCCCTTCCACTTGTATGTCGTGGCGGGGGGTGGGGGGGAGGCGGGAGCATGTGGCTTCTGGGTTCCATCTCAGGTGTATATGTTCATGCTCACCAGGCTTTAGGCTGCCTGAGGGGGTGTGGTGTGCGGTGTCCAGACAGGCCCAGCTTGTCCCGGAGTTCTGGACTTGTACGAGTCTCTGTATGGAGAAGGCAGGCTGGGTGGTAGAGTCCCAGCATCCCCTGGGGCAGATGCAGGCTGGGGTGGAGGAACAACCCCCCAGCCCAAGGCAAGGGACTCTCCCAGCTGCACAAAGGCCTTCATGGCCCCCGGAAAGGTTCAAAAGGCTGTGCCGCATGCCCCATCACGTCGCACAAAAGGACATATTGATTGGTTTGTAGGAGTATTTCCTGGGGTCCTTTATATCTCTCTCCCTTGTTGCAGTAATGAAGAGGCTGAGAGCACAGAGGAGGGGATAGGCCAGCACACATCCATCCGGCTGGGATTTCTTCATCTTATCAATCAGGACTTTAATTAGACACGTCCGAGAGGGCAGTTCCATCTTGGGGCAGGCGGCAATCTTTATCAAGCGTGCCACATCTCTAATTACTGTGTACTGACAGATAACAATTCGGGGGCAGGTTGGGGAGCCCAGGAGGCAGAGAAAGGACAGCAGGGCCCAGAGAGTATCCATTTACCCTAAGAGGGCATCCTTCCTAAGCAACCTGGAAGGAATCACTCTGCCTCTGATACCCAGGGGCAGGGGCTGAGGTCTCAGATAAGAGCCCTCAGAGTGATTGCAGGAATTCGGCCGTGGAGAATGGCCGGACTGGTAGATGGACAGATGTAATGACCCCCAGCCCCCAGTTCCTGTGCTCCTGACACACACTTCTTTCTTCAGCTCTGAATTTCAGGTTTGCTCAGTGTTTTGAATGACATTGTAGAAAAAGCAAGGAAGTTCTAAGTTTGAATCCTATGCCATGGCTCTATGTCAACCAGTATGTGTTGGCCTTAGACAAGTAGCTTAACCTCTCTGGGCTCAGTTGCCTCCACTGGTAAATGGGGATAGTCACACCTGCTCGTAGGCTTGCTGTGGCCATGAGCCGAAATGAGGTGTGTGCAGATGCAGATGTTCTTCCTCGCCTTTCCCTCTGTCCTGTCTGCCTGCTGAACAGTTTTATTGAGGGATTTAGGGGACAGTTTAGGTGATCAAAGGCTAAAAGACAATGGCCCCTGCCTTTTTGGGGTGAGTTTTCTGCTCAGCAGTGTGGACCGATCATCAGAAACAATGGGTCCCGGGGTGGCAAATGAACCCCAGACCATAGGTTGACAAACTGATTTGGATGACATCCACTGGCTTAGAGGTGATAGAAGTAACACACACAGAGGTATGGGCCTGAATTGGAATGTTCGCGCTCTGTTAACTGAGTTCAGTTGTTTATTCTCTCTGAGCCTCAGTTTCCTCACAAGCAGAATGGATGCGATCATCCTCCCCCTCAGGGCCAGCATGAGTGGGAACACATGAAGTCCCCAGACCAGGCTCAGCCCCTCACCAGGGGGTTAAGCTGCTGAGTGGGTAAAGCAAGACTGGGCTGCTCCGGACCCAGCCCTGATGCACGCACTCCAGCTTCCTGCAGGGGGAATTTTCCCTTCTCTCAACCCAAGGGGTTGGCTCTCCTCCTGGGCCCCACCTTCCCCGGTCCTGGGACCTGCCATTTCCCCAAGAGAAACCTGCATGGAGCTAACCCTGTCTAGACACCATCCCAGCTCCTGGTTGACCGGTCCTCAGGCAGGGTCCTGTGTCCTGCTGTCTCCCCAACCCCCACCCCGCCAGCCACCCAGCCGCCACACTCTGATCTCTTGCAGAGACACCTCAGAAACACACCCCTTTGGCTGGGCCTCTAATAACCAGTTCCCATGATTACTTCCCAGGGCCTCCTGTGCCCTAAAGCCTCCTGGTTTCCTTCATACCCTCAGAGCCCTTGGTCCCGGACTCCTGGGTCCAGCATTTCTCTTGAGGGAAAGACTTGGCTTGAAGGCCTTAAATGCTTCTGGCCTTCAGAGTCTCAGCCCAAGTCCCAGGAAGGAATGGGTCCTGCGGATCCTGGGGTGGAGTGGGGAAACAAAGACTGAGTGCTAGTTCTTTATGAATTGTTGACTCTGTCAGAACAGCCTTGCTAAACAGAGATCCTAATCCCTGCTCAGAGACATAAATCAACAGCCATAATTTGAGCCTAGTTCTAGTGGTCAAGTTTGTATTCTTTAAACTACTTAGGGAAGTGAGAACATAGGCTAGGGGGAAGCTGAGAATGTCTCTGGATGAGAATCCTTGTGAGAAGCTTGGATAAGCCTGCACTCACATTTCCCCACACTGACGGCACGCATCTGTCGGAGAACAGCATGGGAAAGCAGTGCCCTGGGAGGCGAGAGTTACTGTGCCCCTGAGAGTGCCTCTGAGGCCACTGGCCTGGTTGACCCTGGACTTGGGCTGATGGAGACCCCAGAGTGGAGGATCAGAAGGACAGGCTGGTTGGGACATGGGAGGGCAGGTGGTGGACGTGGCCATGGGACGAGGCCATGCAGAAGGCACTGTCTCACCTTAGAGACCTCGGGATATGGGTGGGGACACAGAGCTTACACACCAGACCCCACGAGAGAACAGCAAAGGGCTCACTGGGTGGCATAATGAGAGCTCACAGGAAGGAGCGGGCACCGTGGGGTCAGTGTGAGCTACCTTCTCTCCTCCACCCCTCTAGATCACACACCCTCCAGAAGAGGTGGCATTCTAGCAGGAAAAAGGAACTTGAGGAGCAGAGTTGGGCGGTCAACTTGGTGAGAGCACTAGACACGGCTGGGGAAAGCCCCCTGAGCTCCAGGAGCTTTCCAGGGAAATCCTGCTGACTGCAATAAGGGTGCTTCTTCACCAGATATATAACATATTACACACACTTGCACCTGCAGTCTTCCCCAGGTGCTGGCTACCTTGAGAGGTAGGTGGTGAGATCAACCCCATTAATCCAGATGAGGAAACCAAGGCAAGTGAAGAGCCGGGGGCGGGGGGCATGGGTGGGTAAGAATATGGGCTGTGGAGCCAAAGAGTTCTGGCTTGAATTTGGTCCACTTGAGCTCTGACTTTCTCCTCTTTAAAATGGGAATTAGTGATGTTCATGCCACAGAGTGTGTTTCCTGCAACAGAGTTAAAACCCGATAAGTACTAACTGCTTGGATGTTTCATTCATTCATTCATTTGCTGGTTCATTCATTCATGGATTCATGGAGAAAATACTTGTCAAGCACCTACTCCATGTCAGGCGTGGTGCCACATGCTGGGATCACTGCAGTAAAGGACAGCCAAGTCCTGCTCTTGAGGCACTTAATGTGCTAGTGGGGAGATGAGCCATGACCAAGTACAAAGGAATGAGATAACTACAAAGTGGAATAAGCAGTGATGAAGGGGGAAAAAAGTGGTGGAGAGGGTGGCAGGGATGGGGGCGATGGGGGAATCTTCTAGGTGATTCTAGTTCTTGCAGAACTTTCTGGCCTCAGGCCTGAAGGATAAGAATGAGTTAGTCATGGGAAGAACAGCTCAGGTAGAGGGAGGAACTAGTGTAAAGCCGGGGTTCTTTAGAATATCCGAGGAACAGAAATGAGTGAGCCCATTGAGGTGATCTCAGGAGGAGGTGGTGCCTGGAGAAGTTGGACAGATGGACCAGGCAGGGCCTTGTAAGTCACAGTTTATTCTAAGCACAGTGGGAAGTCCTTGCATGACTTCGAGAGTGAGGGCATTCTGCAGTGCTGAGCGTGTGGGATCTGAAGCCGGGTTGTCTGGATTTCAGTCCTATGGAACCAAACCTGCCTAGAACTTGTGTCTTAAAGCAACAGAAATCATTAATTTTGCTCACAAATCTGAAATGTTGGTAGGTGGCTCAGTCGGTAGAGCATCGACTCTTGATTTGGGCTCAAGTCATGATCCCAGGGTCATGGGATCGAGCCCCTCTTCGGGCTCTGTGCTGAGCATGGAATTGCCTCAGATCCTCTCTCCCTCTCCTTCTGCCTCTATCCTCACTGGTTTTCTCTCTCTCTCTCTCAAAATAAATAAATAAACTTTAAAAAACAGCAACAAACAAATCTGGAATGTGGGTGGAGCTTGGGGACGGTAGAGCTCTTCTGCTCAGGTAGCATCAGGCTGGGGTGTAGACCCACCTTGCGTGTCTGGCAGGTGGTGCTGGGTGACCAGGAGCCTGGGCGAGGGGACTGTCAGCCGCGGGCCTCAGTTCTTCTCCCAGTGGACTGCCTCTGGGATTCTCACAGCGCGGTGATTGGTTTCCAAAAGTGAATGTTCCAAGCTGATCTAGCCTCAGAAATCATGCATCATCACTTCTGCCTCTGTTGATCATCTGTTGGTCACTAGGCCAGCCCAAATGCGAGGGAACAGGAATTAGGCTCCATTTCAAAATAGGAGGAGTAGTTAAGAGTTAGTAGCCAGGTACTAAGGAGTTTGAAAAGGTAGGTCAGAGGTTAGGTCAGAGACAGATCAGGCAAAACCATGTCAGCCATGCTTTATGCTAAGTGCAGTGTGAAGTCACTGGATGATTTTAAATAGGAGGTGATAGCAAGTGCAATGGGTAATGACATGGATTCTCAAATTAGACTGCCTAGATTTCAATGTGCTTGTACCACTTACTAGCTGTGTGACTTTGGATATGTTTCATAACTTCTCTGGGCTCAGTCTCCTCCTCTATGAAATGGGATTAGTAATGGTATCTGCCTCCAAAGGTTGTTGTGAGGAAATCAATTTAATTCTTATAAAGGACTGGAGCCATGCCTGGTACATATTAGGAGCTCAAAACGTTCTCTATTGCTATGAAATTTATGCTTTGAAACACTTGCTCTGGCTGCCGGGTAGACGAGGCATTGGAGGGCAACTAGAATAGGACCAGGGAGACCCGATTAAATGGTAGAGCCAAGACCTAAATTCAGACCTTCCCGGTATTCTGCATGCTTTCTTTTGACTAGGTATTTAGATGCTTGTCAGTGTTAGTTTCCTGGGGCCATTCTGACAAATTACCACAAATTGGATGGCTTAAAACATCAGAAATTTATTCTCCCACGATTCTGGAGGCTAGAGGCCGAAATCAAGGGGCCTGCCAGGGCCGTGCTCCCTCCGCAGGCTTTAAGGAAGGATCAGGTCCGAGCCTCCTCTTAGCGTCCGGTGGTTGCTGGAAACGCTTGGCATCCCTCAGCTCATCGATGTACTGCTCCAGTCTCTGCCTGTGTGTTCACGTGGCCTTCTTCTTTGCATGTCTCTGTCTCCATATCCAAATTTCCCTCTTCTTATAAGGACACCAGGGCCCACCAAATCCAGTATGATCTCACCTTACCTTGATTGCATCTGCAAAAGCTGTATTCCTAAGAAAAAGATCACATTCACAGGGCGGCCATAATTTTGGCGGTAGAGTATTCAATCCAGTTCACTGCAGGGGTCGTCACTGGGGCTGGGGGGGTCCTGCCCTTAAGGTGGAGAACTGCTACAGTGGTCGTGGTGACGTCTGGTAGGGAACGATGTGCCCTAACAGGACAGCGAACACCCTTCATCCACTGGGCTGCCCCAAATCCGGCCTTCTCTAAATACCTCAAAGGCCAGACCCTGAAATGACCCTACCCGGCCAGGCCTACATACTTGGCTTCCTGGGTTCTAAAACCAGGAGACAGAGAAGATGGGAGTGTGCAGGCCGCTTTGTCAGCCAGAGGGACTCCTCTGGGGACAGGCCTCCAGATGCCCAGGGGGCTGGGTGCTGGTCAAGCTGGCCGGAGCCTGGCAGAGCTGGCCGGGGATGCCGGCCGCCGTGCCCCTCCTTCCTGCTTCCCAGGCAGCCAGCTTTGTGCACACACGTCTGCTGGGCGTGGCCTCTGGGGCCCACTCTCCACACGGCCCTGGGGGGCGTCTGCCCCAGCTGCTCCCAACAAGCCATCTCCAGCCAGGCTGAGCCAGGGCCCCTGCAAAGTCTGAGGAGTGTGCCCTGATCAACCAGGACTCTGTAATTGGACTGTTGTTCTTTCATTTTGCCACGTCGTAGCGTGCGGATTATAGACACCACATGCTATAGATTTCCTGTCAGACCTCATGAATCAAGTCCCACTGTCTTATTTACTGTTAGCCAGCGGCTGTGAATAACAGCGCCCCGACGCACACTCGCATGGCGCGTGCAAACACTGCCCGCAGAGCCGGGCCCTGGGGGTCTGCAGACACCACTGCGGGAGGTGGCGGAGGCCGAGGCTCCCCCAACCCACCCTCCCCAGCCCTGACCTCCGGAACAAGCCAGAGGCCTGGACATCAGGGCTGTCGCCCCACCCCCTCTGTAGGGAGATAGCTTCACTCAGACTTCTTCTGCACCCTACTTGGAGTTACTCTCTGTGGGCTTAAGGGAGAGTCCAGACCCTAGACTAGCCTGCCGTTGGCTTATAGCTGTGTAAGCAGTGAGGAAAGATTAATATCGTGCACAGGCTCTGGGTCCAGAGAGATGTGGCTCAAATCCCAACAAAGCCTCTTGATACCTATGCAACCTTGGGCTGGTCACGTGCACCCTTAGTTTCCTCATTTGTAAAATGAAGTAATAACAGTATTCCTTCATGAATACATGCACGTACGTGTGTGCACGCGCGCATGTGTGTGTAGGAGGGAGAACAAGGGGGCAAGGGAAGAATTTAACGAGAACTTGTAGGAGCACCCAGCATGGTGTGGAAGGCTAGTCACCATTAGCTATCACCGTGGTGCTAAGTGCATGTCTGCGTGGGACCCACCGCACATACTGAGCTAGCTGCGACCTTCTCAGCGACTGTTGGGGGGGGAGGGGTTGGCTCCATTTTGCGTATAAAGAGCCCCAGGCTCAGAGGAGTTAACTAATTTGTTCAAAGTTGCACAGCTATGAAGTGATGGAGCCCAGACTCAAATCCAGCTCTGTCTAGCCCTAAGGTCCAAGGTAGCTCCATTAGTCCCACATTGAGGTCAAGGACTCCAGGCAGACAGTTCAGAAGGAGCCTCTTACCACCCAAAAACCAGTCCAGTTACCAAGTCCGCAGCCCCTTCCTTCCTTTCTGCTGCCCATGCAGGTGCCGCTCAGAGGGACATTTTACCCCTTGTGGAGTTTAAACCCTGTTCCTGTCGCTCTGGGCTGGTGAGGGTCAGGGGCGGAGCTTGCGAGCAGTCTGTCTTTCCGTATAGAGCATCTTTATCACTTGTAGCCTGCACACCAGACTGAGCTTCTGAGAGCATGTGCCGCATTGTCCGGTTCCCCTCACACCTGATACCTGGACAGGAGGTCTCTGGATGTATGGACAGACAGATGGGTGAATGGATGGATAGATGGATGGGCATGTCCCTACCAGCTTCATAAGAAAGCGATCTGGGTGCATTTTAAACTAAATGCATGCCACATTTCCCATTGAACCTCTCTTGTCCAGTTTCCTTAATAGCAGCCGCTTCAAGGTGGCACAAACTTAGGAAAATCATCACTAAAATGCAAATTCCCTTGCCTCAGTTTAAACAGAGATGCTGGCTCCCAGAAGAGGAAACACCAATGACCTTTCTGCTCTGGGTTCAAGGCCAGACCCCAGCCCTGGGGTGGAGGCCCAGGGCTTGACGCCGCTGCCCTCCTCCCATGAGACTTCTGGGGGCTGAACTCGGCAGACAGCAGGCCTCTTCCCACCTGGAAACCGTTGCCTCACGGCCACCATCGGCTGATTTCTTACTTTCCTCCCCTGACATCTTCAAAATGCAAGTCAGGAAAGGGGACTAAGGCTTCAGTCTTTTCTGGGCTGTTCCCCAGCCACCTGTGTGGATCTCAGAATCACTTTTGACTGATTTCATTCTAGAAGGCAGCGTGGTTCCTGAGAAAGTGGGTCACCTCATCTCTCCAAGCTGTGATTTCCTGATCCATAAAATGGGACTAAGGACTCCTGCCTCACAGGGACATTCTGGAGCTTGCGGTCTTTGAGTCCTCTCCCAAGTCTAGGATGAAGGGTCTTATTTCTTCTGTGTCTTGACAGACGGACAGAGTGTGTTAAATGCACACATATGATTGATCTTTGGGCTTTGGGTTGTCACCTGGAGCTTCAGGAATTCTAAGCTCGAGTGCTTTTCCCAGGGCCTGATGTGACCCATGTTGACGTGTGTCTTAGGCTCCTTTTCTCTGGGAAGGTTAGACCCATTTTCTTCCTTCCCCTAAGAAAAGAAACTCCCACAGGTTAATAAGGGTTGAGTGAGCTGCACCGCACCTGCCCTTGGGGAACCACCAACCTCAAGGCCTGTTCCATGAGTCATCTCCAAACAGGGCCCCTCCCTGCTCCTCTCCTCCCCCCACCACCCCACCCCCACCCCCGGAGAGCTCTC
>NW_027551569.1:5393619-5424348 GCF_008692635.1 Crocuta crocuta | reverse complement strand
CCCCCAGAAAACTTTCACTGGCTTGTTCTGTGCCCAGAGGAAATGCTTCCTCCTCAAATGTAATTGTGTCTGAGGAGGTGTCCTCTGTGACCAGGCGGGTCACAGAGACCACGAGTGAGTCAGCGAATCTGAGCCGAGTTCATTAAAGTGCAAGGGCTGGGGGGCAGCAGGAGACCAGAGTGGCCTGGCCACTGGGCAGGAGGTGACCCGGGGGTGTAGGCCAGAGCCTCTGTCTGGGGCCTGCTGGGCTCCAAAGGGTACGGAAGGGGCCATGGTCATGAGAGGGGTGGTCTGGGTCTAGGCAGGTAGGTGGAAACAAGGAGGGAGGTGGCTCTCCAAATTAGCTCAACACTTTGGCTTAATGTTGGCTATTTCCTCTTTCCTTTGGATCCTGTATACAGTATTCACAAACCATCAAGAGTTTTCTATGACTTCTCTGTGCCCAGTGAGATGGAGTGGCATGGCAGCTGGTGGGGTAATTCTTTTAGATTGCTATTCCCCCAGGAAGGCGTGCCCTCCTGATGGGTGCCCAAGATGTCCAGAGCCTAGAGGGGTGCCCAGCACCTCATAGGCACTGAACTGACAGCTTTGAGTGACTGAGCTTTAGACTCCCCAGGTGGGTTTATCTTAGCTGCTAATAGCTGAGTGGGCAGCAGGAGAAGGACAGAAGAATTGAGAAAAGAGGGAGGTGGGTCTCCTGGAATGTAGGTCCACAAAGGCAGGACTTTGGTCTGTTTTCTCCCTGCTGGGTCCCTGGCACCTAGAACGATACCAGCCTCAGAGGGATGCTCGTTAATGGTTTGTTAAATGATGGGCGGATGGAAGAAAGAGAGGGAGGGAGGGAGAGAAGATCCAAGCAACTGGGGCAGGCCTAATGAAAACCAGGGAGGCTCAGTGAGCGCGGTACCGTTCTCTGTACCGCCCTTCTGTTCTCACCCATCTCATGGGGAAGATAGGTACTCTCTCAGTGAGTGATGTGAGGGTTTCTTTTCTTCCTCCACACCCTTCCTGCCACCTACCAACGTGCTCCAGTTTCTGAAATATCCACTCCAAAAGCAGTTTCTGGCAAGAGCTGTCTCCAGTCCCAGACGGGACATCTAAATGGAATTTCTGCTTCTTTCCCTCCTTCGTAAACTGGGCCGGACAATCCAGAAGGAACCTCTGCTTCTCCCAGAAGGCCTGTCCTCTCTCCCGAGCCAGCCGGGGCTGTGGATAGGGCAGGCCACGTGCCCAGCTTCCTTTGACTGCGGTAAGGCTCTGGGCTAGACCCAGGGAGAATTCAGGGGAGCCCTGCCCTCTGCAAAGTTTGCTGTCTTCCTGGAGACACAGGGGCTCTGCAGATGAGAGCCTGAGTGCAGTTACAGAGGGGCTTGCAAGGCTGCCCAGGAGATTCAAAGTGAGCACTGCAGGGGCCCCAAACTCCCCGCATATTACAAGCCAAGCACCATAGGTATCCACGGCATTACAGTGAAGGACTGGGCCATTCCTCAGTTTTCAGTTTTGGCACGTGGTGCATTTCCAAACTAGAATATCCTAAGCCAAGTGAATCCATACTCTGCCTTCCAGAACAAGTCCTCAGAGGAAACAGACACGATGACAGGTGTATCAAGGCACTTTGTAGGGGTAGCTGTTGGTGAGAGGGACCGGGCCATCCTGACTCCCCATGGGGTTGATGCCCTCCACCTGCTGCTGTGGTGGGCCACCTGGACACAGCTGGATTGACTCGCATGATGCTGCCTCTCCCTTCGCCCCTCCCCCCCAGGAACCCATGAGCAGTGCCGCGACCACACGGGGCTTTGGCAGTGCTGAGTGAGGCTGGCAGAGGGAGACTGGCAGGTGAGGTATGGGGGCCTGGGCACACCTGCCTGCTATCTGGCCTGCCGCTGCCAACTGGATGCACCTTTGTCATCCTGACTGGGAACCAGGGGCTAGTTCAGACAGGTAGAGGACAGCGATGCTGAGACCACGGGCTTGGGATGGATGTCACGGTGGCCAGCGAGCTTTGTACCAGGGCATGGCTGTGGCAGTCCCCCTGACCGTGCCCACTGTGGGGACTGGGTGAGAGAAACAGTGGGCAGCAGGCCAGGTTCATCCCCATTAATGGGGAAAAAAAATCAAAGTTAATACCACGATAGTAGTTTCCTAAGGCAGCTGTAACCAAGTACCACACATACTGAGTGGCTTAAAATGACAGAAACTTAATGTCTAAAGTTCTGGGACCTAGAAGCCTGAAATCGAGGTACCCGAGGACCATGCTCTCCCTGAAACCTGTAGGGGAGAAGCCTCCCTTGCTTCTTCCTACCCTCTGATGGTGGGTGGCAGTCCTTGGAGTTCTGTGGCTTACAGAGGCAGCTCTTTAAGTTCTCCGTCCTTTGTCACATGACGTTCTCCACGCGTGCATGGGTGTGTGTGTGCCCGCGTGCACGTTCTCTTCTTATGAGGACCCTAGTCACAGTGGATTAGGGCCCCCCCTACTCTAGTATGACCGCATCTTAACTCGGTTGCATCTGCAAAGACCAGATTTCCAAATGAGGTCACATTCACAGGTACTCGGAGTTAAGCTTTCACAAATTTGGGGGTACACAATTCTACCCTTAACAACTCTCGATATCTTCTCTTCCGAGTGAAGGTCGGGAATATTATCTCGTGTACGGAACGATATGCAAAGAGCTGGTTTTCCTTTCATGGCTTCTTCTCATAAGCCATCTAGAAACAAGAATTGGGCTCATGTCATCAGGGCGCTCCCTATAACTGATGAAGAATATATGCTAAGAAGGAAAGAAAGGCTTTTTGTTTGTCCTGTTGACTGTTGAATCTCTAGCATCTAAATAGTGCCTGGCACAAAGGTTTGCTGAATGAAAGAATGATGGATTGAATGAATGAATGAATGAATGAATGAATGAATGAATGGGTTTGGTGGTGGGTGCTCCAGAAGCACTCAGGCTTTAACTACGTGACCCAAGGAAAATCACTTACCACGCTGACTTAGTTTCCATACGTAAATTGGAAATAAGAACTGGAAATAAGAACGGGCACCCATAATTCGCACATTATTGGGAATGTTGCATGAGAAACTATGTAAATACGTTAACTCAGTTCCTGGCACATAGCAAGTATTCAGTAAATGTTGATTAAATCCGGATCTGTCGGAGGCTGCGGTTTGGTCTTTGAGTTTTACAGCTGGAGTGATGCCAACCTGCTGAGTGGAAATGTAGCGGCGCAACTTCTCTTCTGCAGGGAAGGCTTGCGCTGATTTAACCAGGGATCTGCTAGTGAGAAAGTGATTAACCCACAGATGGAAGGAAAAGAACGGATCACCAGAGAGGGATTATCGTGTTGTCCTGGATGAGGGCACCAGCCCTCCGGCCAGTCCCTGGGGGTTTAAATTCCAGCTTTGGCTCTTACCAGTTGTGCGGCCTCTGGGACGCCGAGGCTCAGTTTCTCCAACTGTAAAGTGGGGCAATAATAGCGTCTACCTGGGCCGGGGCGGGGGGTGGGGGGGGAGGGATGTTCATGAGGATTGTTACAGTGTGTGGTACATGCTGACAAATAGGTAAGTTTAGTATTATTAGGATCACTGTTGTGAGTCCTTTGCCCTGGTTGCTCGGAGCCAGGTCGTTGGAAAACCTAGCCCTCGTGTTGCAGGCTGACTTCTGCTAACAGATTTCTCGCTCTTCTTTTCCTTCCGCCCGCGCCCGCGCCCAAGGAGCTCCGCGCACTCCGAGATTCAGCGCGCCCTCTGGTGGCGCTCGGCCGAGACGCGGCCGCGCCAGGGCCCCCGCTGCTGTCAGGCGGACTGCCAGGGTGCCCCAGTGTGCAGTCCCGGCCCCCCCGCCCCGCATGCATCCCGATCCAAGGCGCTCTTGACCGTGGCATGCGGTGTACAGGAGAAGCTCTCTCTCTCTGCCACCTCCCTTGCGAGTGTGCCGCTGTCCCAGAGAGAACAGGACAGAGGGCACAACCTTATCTGGGGTGTCAGGGTCAGCCCTCCCGGGGCCACCCCCAAGGAGGAAACAGGGATGCGGAGCGGCTCTTTTACAGCCCACCCCCAGCTACGTTTTTCCTTAGCATGATGCCCAAACCGACTGCGCAGCTCTAAGGGCGTAGTGTCTGCAAATTTGCCTGTTTTAAGATTCACACCATGTAACTTGGGCTCACCAGCTCTTTCCAACCTCTGCGACTAGCGGATGAGGGTCTTGTCTGTTACTACCAGGACCTATTCTGGCACCTTCAGCAGCAGCAGCAGCTCTAACGTTATTTAGCACTAAGCCAGTGCCAGGTGCTGTTCTAAGCACTTGACATGTATACCTCCTTTTGCTCCGACAACAGTAGGACCTATGAGGAAACTGAGGCTGAGAGAGGTTAGTGACTCTTGCAACACTACACAGAGTGGGGCAGTCAGGCTCCAAGCTGATGTCACCACCACCCTGGACTGCCGCACCCCAGCTAAGCTCTGTGTATTTGGTCTTGCTCACCTGCCCTTGTATATGTGTACCCTGGTCCCCCCATCTAGGATGCCCTTCCTCATGCCAAGAAGGACATCTGCTTGGTAGACTCCTCTGTGAGTTCTTGCCTGCCTCTCTGTGGCCTCCAGGACACCCACCCCCACCCCATATCTCCATGTGCCTGTCACCCATGGTACCTTGCGAGGCTCCACTGCTAGGCTGTGGTGTTCCTGACAGCTGGGGCCACTCGCTAGCTGTGTCTGCTCTCCCCCTGCCTAGCACAGCGCCAGGCACACTCCCTGCTCCCTGGATGGGGCCAGGCACAAGCAGCAGGGACATCTCTCACTATTGTCTTCTGAAGTAGGGAGAAAAAGTACATCAGTCCCATCTTAGAGGTGGAAATGCCAAGGTCAAGGGCACAAAAGGTTCCTCCGGCTTCACAGAGTGAACCAAATAGGAGATGTCCTTACATGGTCCTTTGCTCTGTGCTCAGTTGCTCAGGCTAGAGACTTGTGAGGGACACCCCACAAGGACCTGGAGGGTGGGTCACAGGGACAGAGGAGTCAGGGTGTCTGTGCAGGGAGGTCCTGGGCTCTAACTGCACAGGCCATGGAGGACAGAATTTGAAATCAACACTTGTTTTCTCCTCCAGGGTCTCCCCTGGAAAGCCCTCATCCCTGGGGCACATCTTCCTCCCGGAGGTGTCTCCTTTCCAGGCAGCAACCTCTGCAGTCTGGGGCAGTGGAGACCGTCTCTACCAGGGGCTGCTGGGGCCCGGCATGCGCAGTGTGTGCCCTCACCCCTTTTTCCTTAATGACTGCGGTGCTTGCCTTGCTCCCCACTCCCACCCGGGGCGTTCCCAGCCTTCAGGGTCCAGTCCAAGCCTTCTGTTCCCCTTCTGGCCCACCCCTACTGCACTCCACTGGGCCAGGTCACCAAGCACTCAAGTCGGTGGCCCGGTGGAGCCCTGCTGGGTCTCTCAGGCCAGCCCTCTTTCTCCTGTGATAGTGGGCTCTTAACGGAGAACCATCAGGTCTGCTGTCCTGTCTGCCTCTCCCTCAGTGGCCAGCGCAATGGTGGGCACTAACTGATGCTCAACAGGGGCAGTTACTTAGCCTCTCTGAGCCTCAGTCTCCTCCTCTGTAAAATGGGGGTAATATATCCACATGTTGTGAGACTGTACCAGAGCACCTAGCACAGGGTCGAGGGCCCAGGAGGCAGTTACTCAGTATTAGTTCCAAATCTTGCCTGTCAACACAGGCCTCCTCAGCGTACCCCCCCCCACACCCCTTCCTGCTCTGACCTGGAATAACCCATGGTGAATAGCATGCATGCTCTCTCCCTCCACCCTAGACCCAGGTGACTGGGGTTCCGAGGTCCAAGGCCTTCTCCTGTGTAGTGCCCCTACCCCACCTCAGGGCCTGGCGGTGAGGGGCAGAGGCCTCAGTGGGCTTCAGCAAAGCAGAGGGTGGGTCTTGGTTGTCCCCCCCAGCGCTCAGCTGAAGCCCCGAGGAGCTGGAAGTAGAAGTTGTGGGCGTGGCTGTCATTGACTTGATCTGTTCCAGATCCCCTTCCCACCTTCCCCAAAGATCCTTTAACGAATGGGAGAGGAGTTGGGGATGGGCTGGGACTTATGACCGGGCACTCCTGTATTCGTGAGCGATGGCAGGAGGATGAGAGCAGAGCTTTCTTGCACCTGGCTGTGTCTTCCAGCCACCGTACTGCTTCCATGGTGTGCATGGGGGTAGGTTTACCAAATGTGATTTCCTGGGTGTTTTCCTGCATTAACTCACTTTAATCTTCACAGGCCTATGGGCCTGTACGTTATTTCCCACATTTTACAGATACAGAAACAGAGAGAAACCAGCTCTGGAAGCTGTGCGCTCTGCCACTGCTATCCTGTCTGCAGGATGACAGGCAAACATTTTCGTATAAACCCCACAGCCCAGTTTCTTCTAGGCCCAGTCTGTCTTTCCGGCCACTGTCCCAAGGGGCCTGCCAGTCTCACGTGGCCCATGTGAGCGCTCCCACCTCAGACCTCTCAGCTCTGAGCTCCCTGCAGACTCATCCTACCCTCTTGGCACGCCCACCTTTCTTTTCTTTTCTGTTTTGGTTTTTTAAAACTTTTAAAAAATGGTTATTTTTAGAGAGAGAGAGAGAGAGAGAGAGAGAAAGAGTCAGAGCGCAAGGAGGGGAGGGGCAGAGAGAAACAGAGACACAGAATCTGAAGCAGGCTCCGGGCTCTAAGCTGCCAGCACAGAGCCCGATGCAGGGCTTGAACTTAGCCATGAGATCACGACCTGAGCTGAAGCCAGATGCTTAACTGACTGAGCCACCCAGGCACCTTGGCACTGCCCACCTTTCGAGGGGAAAAGAAAAGTCCCNCAGAATCTGAAGCAGGCTCCGGGCTCTAAGCTGCCAGCACAGAGCCCGATGCAGGGCTTGAACTTAGCCATGAGATCACGACCTGAGCTGAAGCCAGATGCTTAACCGACTGAGCCACCCCGGCACCTTGGCACTGCCCACCTTTCGAGGGGAAAAGAAAAGTCCTNAACCGCGAGATCATGACCTAAGCGAAAGTTGGACGCTTAACTGACTAAGCCACCCAGGCGCCCCTCTTGTCCACCTTTATGATCCCTCACTGTATCCCTTTGCCATGATTTCCGTCTCTCCTGAGGATATGACAGGGCCTTGGTGAACCTATGGATGCACTAAGAGCTTCTTAAGGGGGTCCCCAGGGAAGGTTTACACTCTGCTTGAATCACCCCACCTGGAGGCAGAATTGTCCTGACTCCCAGCTCCTGCCTGTTCCCCGGCTGAGCTGCAGCTGAGCTCATGGGGCTAAGTTACCAGCATTCTCCTCTCCTACCCAGTGTTGCCCAAAGTATTTTTCTGAATTCAAAGGAGGTTGGGAGAGAAGAGTCTATATTCAGAATTCTCGGATGCTTGGAAGAGCTCAGAAATGCACAAAATATTACCAATATGTGATGGGATATGCATTTAAAAAAAAACCTGTGTAAATAATAAAGAGATCTAATAAAATGTTCAGGACCTTTGACTCCGCAACTTCACTTCCAAGAGGTGATTCTAAGGAAATCATCCCAGAGAAGAAGAAGGAAGCATGAGGTCCGAAGAGGTTCACTGCAGAAGTGAAAAATGAGAAACAGCCTAAATATGGGGACTTGGTGAAATCAGTGGACACCGATGCAATGGTGTAATGGGGGATCATTTTAAATGATGGCTATGAAGGGTATTAACAACACGAAACGTGTATGTTATAACTACATAATAACATACATGTGTCCAAAACTACATAAAATATATGTATCCAAGGGAATGGGCACTTAAATTTAAAATAATTGCAGTGTAAGTGAGGTGATTAGGAATTCTGTCTTTAAAATAATTTTCCTTGGAGCACCTGGGTGACTTAATGGGTTGAGTGTCTGACTCTTGATTTCAGTTCAGGTCATGATCCCTGGATTCTGGGATTGAGCCCCACGTCAGGACCACACACTGGGTGGGGAGCCTGCTTAAGATTCTCTCCCTCCCCTGCTCATGTGTGTACTCTCTCTTTAAGATAAAAAATAATAATAATAACTTTCCTTGTTTAAAATATTCCTACAATTAAAAAAAAAGAAATGCAAGGGGGCAGGCATAGTGACCAGAAAGGGGGGACATTGGGTGCCGGCAACATTCATTGTCTTGATCTGGGTGCTGGGTACGTACATGTGTTCATTTCATGAAAATTCAGTGAACTGTACCCTCAGATATGTGGACGTATCTGTGTGTACTTCAATGAAAAGTTGAAAAATAAAAGAAAAAAAAAGAGATCTTAAAAACAGAAAGGTGAACACTGTGTGTTCCCTGTGAACTGCAGCCTGTATGATCGGTAAAGGTCTTTTTTGCCCCTAAAATGTACTCTTATTAAAAATTAGTAATGACAGTTTTCAAAAGTCCTTTTGTCTGGGCTCGTTTGATGCTGAAGACATGGTCTGCAAGAAGGTAGATTTAACAGCTTATTATACTTAATATTCAGGAAAACTTGAATGTAGTGATTTCCAGACCTGTGCTTTGTCCGAATCTTCTGGGTGACTTGACCTCATGTTCATGTACAGATTGCTGGGCCCCACCAGGTGGACTTAGCATTTTAAACAAATTCCCAGGCAGTGCCAATACTGTAGATCTTTGGGACCCACTTTGAGAACTGCCGCTCTGAAATAACCCGCTAGAATCCCATGCACGACGGTAGGGTAGGACCACTGCTCATGAATTTCAAGGCATATTCTTCCTTCAGCAAAACCAAAACAGGTGCTAGGTCTTGCTAATAACAATCCTATCATTCAAGAAGATGGAAGTGTCTATGATCCTGTGCGGAATGGATTGATTTTAACTGGCCCTGTTGATGCCTTCCAAAAACCGTAGCCAAAGCTGGTATTGGTGGTGTTAGGTGTGAAAGGGACGTAGAGGCAAAATTATTCAAGCATGGGGAATGTACAAAGCAAAACTCTTGGCATCATACCGATAAACACAAGCAAGTGATTTTTTTTTTTAAGAGGTGGAGAAGCAATAAACATTTATTGAGCAATTACTCTGGGCCAGGCACTATACTGGGAGCTTTATACGCCTTGTCTCAGCTCATCCTCCGAACCACCCTCTGAGGGCCGGTACAATCATTATCCCCATGGCCCAGAGACTCAGAGAGTTGAGTAGCCTATGCAAAGTCTACGCGTACCCAGAGGAATCGGAATGGAAGGCCCACTCCAGAGCCCGTGGTCCTGTCCAGGCAGAGCCAGTGGACACACAGTCACTTCCTCCTGGAGCCACCTGGAAAGTGGCCAGGGGAGGAAGGCAGGGCCGTCTGCATGGGCACACCAGGGAAAAGATGGCGTTTGTGGGAAGACTTGGTGGAGGAGGTAGGCTTGGGGGAAGGTAGGCATGAGAAGGGAGGAGGATGAAATAATGCATGGGAGGTAGGGTGGGAGGATGATCCAGGAAGCAAGGCACCCTGGGCTGGATATGCCAGTACCCCCAAGGGTAAGAAATGCCACTCACAGAAGCAGAAGCCCCAAGGTCTCAGTCTGTGCAGATCCTGTCCTCAGGAGTGGCCTGATCATGGCCATCAGAACTCCCTGCTCCTTGTTTTCGGACTTTCTACAAGGGACATGATAGAAAAAGAAAAATGAAGTGGCCAAAGGCGCCCTTAAGGCAGCTGGGGAGCTGGTTTTTAGCCACTCGAGGGTGTAGCTACTGTGTCTGAGCCTCTGGGTAGCCATGCATGCACATGCATGCACATGCATGCACGCACGCACGCCAGAGGCTGCTCTTCCTCCCTTCCCGGGGAGCATGCCCTGCCGACAGCTTGCACCCCTGTTGCACCGTCCATCCCATCACACGGCTCTGCCTTTGGGCCCTTGTGTGAGGGCGGCAAACCATCCGTGCAGCACAGTAGGGCTCCTGTTGGTACCATGGGATTTCCCTCCTGTTCCTGCTACTTTTCACTCCTGCTCTGACTCCAAGTCCCCCTGACTCCAAGATGCCCCTCGTCTTTGCAGTGGCCCCTGACCTGCTCAGCTGCAGACAGAGGACCTGGAAGAAGAATGAGGGAACAGCTTTGCCTCCAGGAGGCTGGAAGCTCTGAAGATCACGACGCCTGAGCAGCCGTGCAGACCTTTAACAGGGTGCGGCCCTGTCTCTAGCGGACTGTGCCCGGAGCATGTCCTGGGCACTGCCCGATCAGATTAGCAACTCTTCCTTTCTTTCTCGTGGGCAGAAGTAGCAACCTCTCGTGAGGCGAGGGGTTGAAAGTCCCCCTTTCTCAGGAACATATACCGTCGTATTAGTCAGGGCGCCTCACCAAGCCTCCTGCTCTATAGAACACTCTATCAGGAGGCTCTATCGTGTTAGCAGGCATCGAGTAGAATAGGACTTAACAGACTGTAACATTGTGCTACTGCTCTGTTCCCCTGAGACCCGGCATCTGCCTACCTTTTGGGGCTGTCCCATCTCGGACTCCAAGGACGTGTTATTAATCTTCACTATCTTTTCATCCCATGAACCACCCCCCCAAGAAGAGACCCAGGAGTGTCACGCAGAGGGTGGATTGACTATTTATTTCCCTCTTGCCAGATAGAAGGCACTGTTCTGCCTCTGATCGTGAGCTAACAAGATCCATGGGACAATATGCAGCCAGAGCTTTGAAATGGCAAGGTTCCTGATACACGTAGAGCTTGCACCCTGTTTGGAGAGGATGCCACCTGGCTCCTCTCGCAGACGTTGGCCACAACGTCTCACACAACTGGTCATGGAATCATGGAAGGACACATTTGAGAAGCCATCCTTTTGTTTTCATTATACTGTACATGCCTCCACTGGAGACGGAGGGGGTGGGGTCAAGGCTCATATACCTCTCTGCCTGGGCTGTTGTCTGATGCCGTTTAAGGTGGCTGCACTGAAAGGTCCCCTGAGATGAGAGGCTGGGGTGTAAAGGGGACCTCAAGGCGGTCGGCTTCCTCTCTGCCACAGCAGTGAGGTGAGGTGATCTCGGCTGTGGGAGATTAAATAGTCCTTGTCTCTCCATTACCTCCAAAAGGTTCTTTGGGGGAAGAAATAATCAGTGTTTGTATTTTTACATATTGATGATTCTTCCTCCAAGATTAAGAAATGGGTATGGGGCACCTAGGTGGCTCAGGTTAAGTGTTTGACTCTCGATCTCAGCTCAGGTCTTGATCTCAGGGTCGTGAGTGAGTTCAAGCCCCGTTTTGGGCTCCACACTGGGCATGGAGCCTATTTAAAAAAAAAAAAATGGGAGTAATATGTACACTTTTGAGGGCTGTCTGGGTAACACCTGGTGTTATTAACAGGTGTGTAGAAGGGAGGATTTCCAAGGGTAGACTAAGCCTGAGGCTATAGGAATGGCAATTCTTCTAGGTCCTGTTGAAGAACTCAGACCCCATTGAGGTGTTAGAGGTCAACGTGAAATTCCATGTTTGAATCATAACAAAGACTCAGAGACCCCCAAGGGCATCTCTAATGGGTGGTCCTGACTGTGGCCTTGACCCTAATGCTGCACGAGCATCTGCAGCTCATCATGATGGGCCAGGCATTCAGCACTTGAGTTATGTGGTTGGGGGCGCTAATGATGAGGTGGGCAGAAGGCGGCTGAACTCTAAGGAGCTAAGCTCCAATTATGGCTGAGAAGGTGCTATTCCACATCCTCGGGGGAGGTGGGCAGAGGATAAGATGGGACAGAGAGGGAACAGGCAAATAGGACATATATGGGCTGTCACAGTGAACAGAGTCAGCCACTGGCTAATGCCTCAGTTGTACTCCGCTCCTGGAGGCCAAGTGTAATGTGGACGATGGATATGTTACAGGGAAGGTCACTGTGAGAAGCAGACCTCCTTTTAGGAAAGGATGGAGTGGAACCAGTGTCCGCTGACCAAATATTGTGTGCAAAGTCCTGAATAAACACTACCCTGCAACAAATCATTGTAAAGATTTGAGGAAACCCGGACAGGGTGGGGGTGTGTGGAACGTGTCCCAGATTCCTAAAGCTAATGATGGGCAGAGTGAGGATTTGAGCTCGACTACTCTTTCCTCTGGCTGTGCTTCCCAGCAGTTTTCCCCAGATACTGGCGACAGCAAACATTTACCCAGAGGCACTCTCCTATCAGCTCAGAGAGTCTTCCTTGTAATTCACAAAGCATTAGTTTGTGTCTTGACTCACCCCTGATGCTCCCACTCAAGAAAGCATGTCCCGTGCAAGTGAACAAAGTGACATCATTAAGAACTGCATGGGAAAGAATACTGAGCTCACAAATGTTGGTACTTTACCAATGTTAATATTCCTAGCAGCTGTCTTCATACTTGACAGGAAATCCACCTGTGTACATCATGATGCTGAGAACCACCATGCGGCACTGCCCATGATGTTGAGTTTGGTCCTCGCTCATAAGTGCACTGCAAGGCAAGCTACCTACATGGGGTTGGCCTCATTCTGAATAGCAAAGGACGTTGATATAAAATGCTGGAGTGTTTGGGCACATTGCCACTTTTGAACCATGGCTTCTTCTACTATGGCCTCCTGGACACCAAATATGGGTTGTCCACAAAACCCTCACAAGCGTGCATATTTCTTAATCTCAGAGGACTGATCAAGTTTATTGAGTCGATGCTGTTTAGAGAACACTGATTTTAGAGATACCCTTTTAATTTTCAAAGTGTGCTCCAGGGGAGCCTAGGGATTCTATAGACGATTCCCTGGGGTTGCGGATGAAGGACTCACTTGCCTAAACCAGAAAAGCTACTCTTTTTCTGCTTCCTATAACAAAGTTCTGTGTATAGTTCCACCTGAAGAAAGACTCCTTGGGGCTCTTTTTTTAAGTTTGAAAACCACCACTTTATATTTTTTTAATTTTTTTTTTAATGTTTTATTTATTTCTAGGAGAGAGAGAGAGAGAGAGACAGCGTGAGCAGGGGAGGGTCAGAGAGAGAGGGAGTCACAGATTGAAACAGACTCCAGGCTCTGAGCTGGCAGTCAGCACAGAGCCCGACGCGGGGCTCAAACCCACGAACCGCGAGATCATGACCTAAGCGAAAGTCAGACGCTTAACCGACTAAGCCACCCAGGCGCCCCAGAAAACCACCACTTTAAAATGATGCTTTTGTGATCCCATAGGTGAAAAACGTGCCTGCTTGTGGGTGAGTCTCTCCAGTGGACCACTCAGTTGGCTGCCACTGAGGAGTTGTTAAGGAATGAAGTCTCTGGAAAGGCCCATCCTTGGCCCATCTTTTGATATTGAGCCAAGAAATGAGTCTCCCTGGTTGAATGGCAAGGATAGCTAGGACCCAAAGGATGAAAGGAAATGTGTGCTTGTTGATGTTCGAAGAAACAGGGAACGAAAACCACCTATTCCATCTCTCCATGGCCTTTCAAACTATCAGGAACAGGGAGGGGACGGACTATGAAGGAACTAGATTTTCTTTGAGTAGGGAGTTTTTTCCACCTCCAGAGGGGACCTCCAGATTTCTTGGGTGTGTCTGGAGAAATCACTGAAGGACATCCAGCTGGTTTCAAAATTGCTTCCCATTTGAACCTGTTCCAACCAAGCAAATTGTCCTTAATGAGGAAATTTTGCTTGGCGGTAGATTGTCTTACTTTTCGTCACCTCCTCCTTCTTCCGGCTGCCTTTCACCTTCTCTAAGCCATAGAGAGTTAAAATGCCCTCTTTGGCATCATTCCATAAAGTCAGTTGGTTTCTCCCCCAATGGTACACTCCTTCTCACATTCTCCTCCTCCCCCCACCCCCAGTGCTGAGAACACACTCATTCTGATTTGAAAGAACTTCTCTGTTAGGAATGAACATGTATGTCTTGCTCAATAGACGAACATGGGGATAGGTCTGGCCCATACTGAATTCCCAGGGACTATGTTCCTAAAGTCCTCCTACAAATCAGTTGATTGGACCTAAGCACATATTTTCCAGTTACCCATTGTGCTTAGGTTCCTGGGCTAGCCCACGAAAGCCTCTTCCTTTGTCATCGGATGCAGCGTTGGTAGGGACTCCATTAAGGTGACATGGAATGGCCAGAGAGGACAGGTTCGGGGTGAGCCAGAATTGGGTTCAGATCTCAGATGGTCTTCTGGCCTTTCTTACCCTCAGAGCTTCAATTTTCTCTTCAACGGATAAAATGAGAGCGATGGTATCCACTGAAGGTGTAAGGCAGGCTTGATGGCCCTGTGTGAGGCCTAAGTACAGAATAACACTGAGTGCCCTGCACAGTGTAGGTGCCCAGTAAATGTACTTTCCTTCTCTAACTCCAGTTGTTGAGTCTGAAGACTCATACTATGGGTGGTGTTCTCCACTGAACAATGGAAAGAGAAGAGAAAATAAAAATGATATGATACTATTGATGGAGCAAAACAGAGACTCAGCCAGGGAATAATGGATATGAAACAGAGTTTCTGTCTTCATTGCTTGGATTTGATAAAAGGCAGATTTATTCAACTGGAGGGGAATGGACTGGATGGGAGAGTGGTGAAGATGCAGGGGGAATTCAGGGGCTTGGATTATCATTGGTCTGTTTGGAGATTAGTTCCTTTAAACATATCTTAAGGAAATGTAGACACTTGCTTTTTTCTGTTTCTCAGGACCACTGGCCCAGCTGGGGGTGGGCCAAGACAAGAGATCAGGCAAAAGGAATCAGGATGGTTGGCAGACATTGAATATTTGATACCCGGACCCACGGTCTTTTGTGCAAAAAAATTATACTTAGTGTAATCATGGAATAGTTAATAGTCAACTTTGTTTTCCTGATTTGTTGATTAACCTAAGAGCCATCTATAACATTACAGAACAAAGAGTGAATTTCTACATTAAAGATATGATGCAGGAGTGCCTGGGTGGCTCAGTCAGTTGAGTGTCCGACTCTTGGTTTCAGCGCAGGTCATGGTCCCAGGATCATGAGATGGAGCCCTGTGTTGGGCTCTGCCCTCGACATCAAGCCTGCTTAAGATTCTCTCTCTCTCTTTCTCTCTCTCTCTTTCCCTCTGCTCCTCTCCCCCACTTGCACTCTCTCTCTCTCAAAACAAAACAAAAAAAGCTATTAAAAGTCTTTATTAAAAAAAGATATGATGCAAAATTTGAAACTTTTCACGTGGGAACTATTATTGAACTAACAAATATCACAGCTCAGGGTCCTGTTCCTTCCATTGCTTTAACTTTTAACTTTTTTTTTTTAATTTTTTTTTTTTATGTTTTATTTATTTCTAGGAGAGAGAGAGACAGCGTGAGCAGGGGAGGGTCAGAGAGAGAGAGGGAGACACAGAATCTGAAGCAGGCTCCAGGCTCTGAGGTAGCTGTCAGTATAGAGCCCGATGTGGGGCTCGAACCCACGAACCATGAGATCATGACCTGAGCCGAAGTCAGCCGCTCAACCCACTAAGCCACCCAGGTGCCCCTAAATTTTAAATGCAAATGAAAACTTCAAGAGGTCACATAGAAGAACAAGACTGGAGCAACTCAAGTGCCTTCTCTGTCTTTAGAATCTCTGCGCTGTCACTGTTTATTTTCAATTTTTTAAAATGTTTTTTATTTATTTCTAGGCGAGAGAGAGAGAGACAGTGTGAATAGGGGAGGGTCAGAGAGAGGGAGACACAGGCTTTGAAACAGGCTCCAGGCCCTGAGCTGGCAGTCAGCACAGAGCCCGACGCGGGGCTCAAACCCACGAACTGTGCGATCATGACCTAAGCGAAAGTTGGACGCTTAACCGACTAAGCCACCCAGGTGCCCCTGTCACTGTTTATTTTCAATCCACCAACTGAACACAGGATCTACACAGCACCCCAGGGACTCAGACACACCGCACCTTACCTGAGCGTGAACAATTATGCACCGCTCAGAATCTATGCTTGAGACCCTCCCCCAGAAGCTAAGTAGAGCTAAATTAGTGTGTGTGTGTGTGTGTGTGTGTGTGTGTGTGTGTGTGTGTGTGTGTGACTCTAACTCCCGCATGGGATGCAATTTGTATTAAATAATAGGTAACAAAAACATGCTAATTTGGAATTTATGTATATTATTAAAATTCAACAGCAGTCACAACTCAGACCAACAAGAAATTTTCTTGGGCAGAAATATTTTATCACTGATTGTTTTGACTCACTGGAGTAAGGCGATCAAACAAAGCAGCTTTCAGTCAGCCTTATTACTGTGTTTCTGTCTGTACGGCAATGACCCTCATACTGTTTGCATCCATGGTGGCCACTGGCTACCGTCCTGCTCACCGTCTGCTCAGGCGCCGTGGTTCTGATTTGGCACTGCCAGGCTTGGCGGACACCGTTGCTAACCCCACAGCCATTCCTGCTTCGTCTCTAGCTGAAGTGGGCTCGTTTGTCATTGAATACTAATGTACTCAGGAAGAGTGAGCCTCCCTCAGCTTCAGGGAGTCAATGTATTTGAAAGCAATCATGGTGATCCATTTCTCCTCTGAGAGTGATTGGTTCGGGGTGAGCATATGACTGGATTCTGGCCAAGAAGATGTGAGGATAAGTCCACTAGGGTAGGGATGGGGAATTCTTAGGAGAGATTTTCCTCTGGATTAAAATTAAATCCAAATCAACAACTGAAAAACAAACTAAAGGCATAAAGATTAAACACACACACACACACACACACACACACACACACACACAAAACTAAAGATCAACATTCTCCCCAACAGAAGCACACATGTATACACACCCTTCCATACACACCCTTCCTGGATTGGGACACAGCTGGGTGAGAAAGTGATACAGATGCCCCCAAACCATCCTTTAACCAAGAGCGGGCAAGGTGAAGGTGAAAGCCAGCATGCTAAAGATGGGAGGCCAAAAAAGATGAAATCACCTGCCCCTGGAATTGTGCTGTGTGAGATCACAGACCCCTCCTCCCAAGGCCATAGACTCCTGGTGCTGGGAGCCAAAAGTACCTTAAAGCTAAGGTTGTGCATGAGGGGTGAGGATGGTCAAGAGAGGAAGTAGTTGGGCTCAGTATGAAGAAAACCAGGGAAGGGACAGCATAAGATGTCCTCGGCCTCCAGGTATGGAGGGAGAGGAAAGAAAGGCGAATGGGGAAGGGGAAGGGAGCTCCAGATGTCACCATCGATCTGAACTTTGGCCACTGAATCAGAACCCAGTGTCTGAGTGGATAGTGAGTGGGTGGGTGGGGCAGGGTCCACATGGGCCTTTGTAAGACAGTGTGTGTCTGTAACTCATGTAGTGAGGAGCCACGGTAATCCATCCATCCTGAATCCAGCATGCTCCCCCTCCTCTAACCAAGGAAGGGGGTAGTAGCATAGTTTCAATGGAGAGAAAGTGGGTGGCCCTAAATGATTTGCTGACTGTCTTTATCTTATAGCCCCTAGTCCCCTCGAAAGCAGAGCCTGAGGCAAGCATTAAACTGCTGATACTTTCTTTGGGAGGTTCAAGCCCAGGGGGGGGAAAAAAAGAGGAAGTGAGGTGAGGACAGATGCCAAGCCGTGTGACATGATGTGCCGTCCTGCCAGCTGCCATTTACTACCCAGCCTCAAAGAGACTTAGTGTGTAGCTTGGCATGCATGTCTTTTCTGGAAGTTTCATACAAAGAAATGACACCATGAAACAATGCACAGAGGAAAGGAAAAGGGAGGAATTGGAGAGCTACCCTTGTGCACTTCTAGGGTGCATTATCCAGCTCCTTAGTAACCCAGGCCTTATGTACCAGAAGTAGAGGGGAGACAGCCCGAGGGGGCTGCCAGCCAAGAGAGAGAAAAGGCGGTGGCCAGAGGAAACTGAGATAATCCCTACTGTGTGTGTGTGTGTGTGAGAGAGAGAGAGAGAGAGAGAGATCGTGTCTGGACCCAAGCATGTGTCCTGCGCACAGGGACAACCCACCGCTCCCCATCCCATGCTTGTCCCTCTCCTTGTGAGGCTCAGGCACCCTCCAGGAGGCCTTTGACACCTTCTCCAGCCCTCTCTGAGTCCTTTCCACATCACCTTTCCAGTCTGCTTTCGAAGCAAGTCCCTCAGGGCCGAGCATAAAATTCCATCTGTGCTTTCAGTAAGGGAGAGTAAAGAGGAATTATTGCCACTCCTTGCTCGGCTGGGTTTTGTAGAATTACCCCAAAGCAGTGTTTGTCATGCCATTGAGCTGGAGGCCCCTGCTTAATGTGCTATCTGTTCTGACCCCAGATGTCTCTCTGCATCGCTGCCCTCCCGCCAGCTCTCCTGCGGGCTGGCTCACTCTAGGGTCACTGCTGACAAGTGTGTTACCGGTGTTTATCCATATTAAATCTTGTACCGTTGACTGCCTTTTACCCACTCCCATAAACTCTATTTGGTCCTTCTGCAGTTTCCCTTCTTGCCTTGTCTCGTCCTTCTTGGGAAGGCAGACCCTTCTAAGTCAGGAATTCTGCCAGAGCGTCCCGTTCCCAACTGTTGATGAAAAGTGAAGGTGTTAGAGATGGTCCTGCAACAAAACTCGAGCCCGCCTCTGGAACTGGTACTGACCCGTTCGTACTTACATCGTTCAGAGCTGTAGGGGGTTCACCAACGGGAAGGGTTTCATTACCATGTACTTCGGTGCAGGTGGTGGTCGGGCGGTCCTTCTCTCAGGGAAGGACACAGGTAAAAGCCCTCATCATCTCAATCATGTTTTATACAGGTAGAGCCCTTTACAGTTTATTATACACCGTGTACACCTGATTTTTTTTCTCAAACCTAAAAGCTTTTGATGGTTTTTTTTCCCCCGCTCTGTAAAGCATTTTATTAGAGCAAAAATAAAATGCATTTTATTCTGAAAAAAAAAAAAATGAAATCAGAAGCTCCACCTTAATTGAGCCATTAGGAAATGAAAACATGGTTTGAATGTTCCCAGTTTTGAATCTGGTGTCATTAATGCTGGTGAGACAAGCTCAGCCAACATGTTTTTTTGTTCCCACTTAATGACACTTTACACATGTGGTACTTTGGGATTAATTTTCCAGAAGTTTCATATATCTTATGATTTCTCCAAGAGAATTATCCTTGAGAAGAGAAATGTACATGGCCCCTGGCTGGCTCAGTTTGTAGAGCCTGCGACTCTTGATCTCGGGGTCGTGAGTTCGAGCCCCAAACAGAGGACAGAGATTAAAAACAAATAGAAAATAAATAAATAGAAATGTACATGGAGGCATAATTCATAAGCTTGCAAAGCAAACTGTTCATTCTTTCTGTGTTGATGTTGACCAGGAGGTTTTTTCCGTTAAAACTATCATCAGCCACAGAAGTTTTCCTTTTCCCAATGATGAGACCTTAGAAACAAACTGTATGTCCTACTATTTGAAATCAACTATGTTTTATACTTAAATCGATGCAAAAGTCACAAGAAATTGGATGATAAATTAATATGTGGCATAGACGAAAGAAGGTCAAAGTTCCTTGTTATAAGGAAAACCCCACAATCCACTGTAATGGAAAATATTTAATTAGATCGTTCATTTAATCAATAGGTAGTTATTCAATGCTTCTTAGGTCCCAGGTACTATCAAGACATAGTCTTCTTCTCTCCTCCTCCTCCTCTTCCTCTTCCTTTTCTCCCCCTAGAAATTTGGCAGAGGACAAAGCTATTACATTCCTCATGTGTTCCTATTCCGCTGCTGATTAGGAGGGAGAAAGATCTTTGTTTCTGTGGACAGACATATCTCACCCTCCTCATCTCCCCAGCCCACCTGTTCACTGCAGTTGCCATCTTGCATAGGACCTAAAGAAAGAAGGAATCTTTTGGATAGACAGAGAACTTTATATACTATTCAGCTGTGTTAGTGAGAATGGGATCATGAAGCTCAGAAAAAAATACACACAGGAACTCTGAAATATCTGGAAGCTATTCCAAGACCCCCAGTAGGGATTTCGGATAATGAAATGGATGGCGGTCGTAGGAGGGAACACAAGCATTTATGCACTCAAGACAGCCCCTTCATATTTTATCTTTGGTGTCATGGCGGCAGCGCTAATATACATGAGCCTTCTTGCCCCAATAATGGGCCATTACAGCTTCAGGAAAAGCCATCATGTTTCCGCAGCATTTATCTGTCAGCAGGAGACTATTATGGGAGCACAAACTCACATTGTATTAGCGTTATCAGTTAATTATGATCCGCGGGACATGTGCCAGCCAATGGGCTGACAGTCTGCTGACCACCACTCAGAAATATAACTCCACACCCCAAATTCAAGCATGTGAGAAGGGAAAGGGACCCAAAGAAGTATGTGGCTGGGAACATTTTCCCTGGCCAGAGGTCCATGGAGCCCCAGCCCGGTCAGTACTAGATGCACAGGTTAGGCTCGTTGTCTAGGCCGGGCCCACCCTAGACATCGTGGATGGTCAATGGATGCACTTCCTGGACTCGCCTCCCCAAGCCCTGACCCTGGGGAGGAGCAGAACCAAGCTCAGACTGTGACTGAGACAGTTCCACAGAGACATCCTCTCCTTTCCGGGACGGTGGTAAGAAGCGGTTATGCACCTTGTGTGTTTCCTAAGGCGTCATCCCGCGTGGAAAACGTGGGTTCAGGGAATGTGAGGCGAGGGACAGGGATGGGGTAACCAAACAGCCAGTGACCCCCATTCACTGGACTCAGGGAGTGTGTGGCAGACTCCAAAAATTCTTGTTGGCTCTTAGCTTTTAGTGACGAGGCCATCAAGCCCTCTGCTCCCCCAGGGCCCGTGCTGCATTCACCAGCTCCTGCTAAGTTACCCTGCTTGAAAGATGGGAGCAGCATCCTCTTGTTGAGGGCTCAGAGCAGCACACCACAGGGAGGGATTCAAGAATCTGAGAGATACTGCTTACTGCTGCCTCATGAGTGCAGAGATGACTGGTGTCAGGGAGGCTGCGGCAAGAGCAGGAAGATATGTACCAAGACTAGGCTCCACCAAAGGTGGGGATTCCCACCAGACCGGTGGCAGGGGGTGCTGTACGGGGATCAGCAGCAGAGATCATGGTCACTCGGGTAGCCCTTGAGGTCCAGGGCAGGGGTTTGGACAGCCCCCTTTTCAGGACTTAGCGAGACTGGGATGGGAAAGAGTGAGTGGGTGCTCAGCATGCACCTGTGTTCAGCTATCCATGACACACTTGGTGCCTTCTGTCCCTGGGGAAACAGGTTTGAGGAACAGGGTGGGCCAGGCTGGGTCTGGGTGTGTTTTCCTACTTACCTGCTGGCCGGAGCATTCCTCCCCGTGGGATGGTGGGTCAGGAAATTGGTATCCACCAATCAGTGCTTCCTGTTTCCCCCAGGAAACCAGGCGGGGAAGGGCGTGTACACATCAGCCCAGTCCCCACCACCTACCCAGCGAAGAAGTGTGTGTGGAAGGTGATGCCAAAGGCACTGTTCTGGTTGGGCTTCATATTCCTAGGCAACAAGCTTGGATTCGGGGAAGGAGTAGGGAGTGAGAGTGAAGAGACATGTGTACAAAGGTTTAGGAGTTGAGTAAGAAGAAACTCAGGCACCAAAGATGGCGTGCTTTGCAGGTATTCACCTTGTGACCTTGTGTAGGTCACTTCTCCACACAGGGAAATTTCTAAGTTTCCTCATCTGTAAAATCTGATGGTGATTCTAAATGATTCTCCAAGCCCCTCTCAGCTGCAAGGTTCTGTAAATGTAGTAAATATCTAAAGGAGTTTGTCACAAGAACTAAGTGAGCTGCTGTCCCCTTACACCATCCACAATTACTGTTTCTAATGCCTTCTGTCCCAGAGTCGCCTTTGGCTGACGTGCCCATCTGGGGGCGCCAGGATTGGGACACAAGATAGTGAGGGGGTGGGTGGCTTAGAACTTGGTGCTAGGTGTGGACTGCAAATGGCACCTGCTCTAGGTGAGCGTTGCAAGAATGAAACGGTAACTGGTTGAATGAATTTCACTCATTCTACCTCCCCTTGCTCCCTGCCTTTGTGTTCGGGAGAAGAGAGACCTTGGTAAGGTCACACGGAGACGTCAGGACAGATCCTGGGGTCTGCTGCATTCTCCAGCACTGACATCTGTCCAGCTAGAGATGTGGGACCCGACCCTAACTTTGGGATGGAATACCATCCTCGGTGAGCTGAGTGAGGGCAGAGTGGAGAGAGGCCAGTCCCAGGAATAGTGTAAGACCCTCCCCCCCAAGTTTGCCTGGAGAACCACAGGAAAAGCCGGACCTGCCAGGCTGTATCAGGTCACCAGGGTATCCTTGCTGGTGGGCCTTGGTCTCCCCTCCAGCAGGGTCTGCGGGCTCTCTTGCCAGAGAGGGAACGAGAAAGAACTCTGCCTCGGCTGTAGTGAGGTAGCTGGACAGGCACCGGCAAGGAGGAGGAGGAAGTAGGGTGTCTAGGACCTCATTCCCTCTCTGGAGGGCAATCATCTAGTACCCAGAGAGAGGCCCTCAGCTACCTTCTTCCTTCCTCCTTAGATGCAGACTGTGATTGCACAGGAGCATTAGCCTTGCTTTTTAACCAATGAAACTTCTTATTTTCTTTCCCTCATCTGTCCCCCCCCACCCCCAGCTTTGAATCCATTGCCTGGGGCTCTGAAGTTGTCTTTCTTTTCGTGTTTTCTGTGTGTTTCGTTTGTTTCTTTTCAAATGTATCCTGTCTCCAGTTAAAATTGGTGCATCCAAACAGAGCAGGGAGCCACTGGTCCCATACAACCTAACCCCCCTTCGGGAACAGGCAGCCTGTCCCTCAGCAGGCCCACCCCAAATTGCCATACTTCAAATGCATTCAACAAAATATTCTTCAAGTAACTGTTCTGTATCAGGAACCATGAGTCACAGGGGATTTTCTGGAAAACAAAAACAGACATGGTCCCTCCCCTCATAGGGCTTATAATTTAGTGGGGGTGGGTGGGTATTATGCCAATCATATACAATTGCAAACTGAATAGCAGAAGGTTCTGGTGCGGTCCAGAAGGAGGGAAATTCTAGGTAGCAGGTACGAAGACTGAGGGCAGTATGGTGCAGGATGAGGAGGGGTGCAGAGAGACATACAGGAGTCTGTCCTGTGAGGCTTCCTTATGGGGCCAAGGGAAGGACCGGGACTGTGTACATTTTATAACGCCCTGACTGCGGGGCGATTGGAGAAGGGATTTCAGGGGGCTGGAAAGGATGCAGAGAAACCAGTCGCTGAGGTCTTGGCAAGAGGTGGTGGCTGCGTAGAGGCCCTGGTTAAGGACAGAGGCTCTACACCCTGCTTCCGACTCTGATACAACCAAGTACCTAGGTGATTTAAAAAAATGTGGGGCTGCTGGGGGTTCTGCTGACAGAGCAGACATCTTCATCCCTCTGCGAGACGCCTGCCTGAGCCCTGAGCCTGGAGAGTCCCATGCGTTCCTCCACTTCAGCACATATGAAAAATCTCAGCTCCGTTTCCCAGCCTGCCTGCGCTTACATTTATCCAAGTCAAGTATCATCTGTGGCCCCACCGCCCATTCCCCAGCCCCTCCAGAGCGCCAGGCCCCTCCTGGGGTTTCTCACCACCTCCCCTGCTTTTATTCCCCAAGTGCTTGACTACTGCCTGCAGTTACATGCCATTTAGACCTTATTTTGATGATAAAATTATGTCTCCTCCCCCCACCCCATTGTCTTCTGTGGAATATAGGAGAATAAGGTGGTGTGGTCTCTCCTGAGGGCTTCCCCACCCCCACTCCCCCCACCCTTGCTTTTAAGTAATTCTATACCTATCCCCTCCCACACTCATTTGAATCCTCATATTATTATCTCTCTGTGGCTGGCACATCTCCAAAGATGAAAAGCCCCAGAAGAAGGATTGGGGCATGACTTATAGCTTGTTTCGGTACAGTGGCAGCCCATAATATCTGGGCTCATGGATGGAGCACACAGGGATGCAGGTGCGTTCGTAGCTGGGGATTCAGGTGTGTATGCTGAAGCATCTACTTCTGTGCCCCTAAGTACCATGTGGCAGGTAAGCCGGTTGTTTTAACCACAATTGTGTTTTCCTAAGCAGGTAGGGATTTATTTGCTCACGTCTGTGTCCCAGGTACATTTCTGAGAGTTGCCAACAAAGAGCATCATTTTGCACATCTAGAGAGCATTTTATAGACGCACACCCCGCATCTAGCCATATGAGAGCCGTTCAGGACCAACTGGCCCAGGTGATGAGAGCTGGAAAGGGAATCTGCTTCCCTCCTGCTCTCTCCGGCTGTGCCTCACCTGCGGACCTGACCCTTTGCACTTTGGTGCACCAAACACCAGGTCTTGAGGCTGTGAATTTCTAGGGCTTTGGCGTCTTCTGGGAGTGAGAGCGGCACACGGTGACTCATTTTTAATTTGTAAAACAGACCCATTCTAAAAAGCTGAGACAGAGAGGGGAGTGTGGCGAGGCCTGCCAGTTAAAGGATAGGACGCTGGTGGGGGGGAATATGTAAACAGCACATCTGTCAACCCCCCAGTCCCACCAGGCAGTTGGACAATTTTTTTCCTTTAATGGCCAGAGGACAGGCCTTGCCACTCTACAGCTCAGTCCTCTCACTCCTCAGGAGGTGAGGACCTCGCCTGAGCGTCTGATTCCATTGAAGTCTCTGGCTCACCCCCCTCCCCCCACCCCAGCTCGATTCTGTCACTTTAAGTCCAGCCCCTGAGAGATAGCCAATAGGAGCCAAACCATACATCAGTCTCCCAGCCTTAAAGCTACAGTAGGGTTAGTGGGCTCCAAGTCTCTGGTGCCTGAGCCTCCTCCACCGCTTCCCATCCCCTCTGCCCGCTGGAGTGTGTGCATGAGTGGGAGCGCTGGGCTGTGCGCGCACGGCTCTCTGCCTCCCTCTCGCCCCGCCACGGCGCTTCCTCCCACTCTGCCTTCTCCCGCTCACTGTGCCCCTGCCCGGACTCGCACCTCGCCTGTGCCCTTCACTCGCTCTTCCGCGTGATTTCCCCGCCGCCTTTCTCTACCAACTGGGAATGCTAAAACGGGACTGATGGACGTGTCAGAACTCTGCATCCCGGACCCCCTCGGCTACCACAACCAGTAGGTGCTCTGTTTCTCGGTCGGTCGGTCGATCTGTCTGCCCTTCTGCCAGTCCGGCTGCCTCTGTCCTGGGTGTCGCAGTTCTCCTTCCAAGCATTTTTGAAGTGGCAGGAATCCCGGGGGCGCTCGGGGACGTCGGAGGGGGAAAGCCTGACACTTCCTGGGTTTCCTTCTGGGGCATGGGTAAACCGCCTCTAACTTTTCCTGCACCCCCTTTTACAAAACCTTACTTTTAAGTGCGAGCAGCGCTTTCTCATTCACTCTCTCCGCTCTTCCCCCGCGGCGAGAAAATATTTGAGTTTCTGTGGATTAGGGAGGAGCAGCCCAGAACAGGTGCGGAATGGCGCAAGGATGTTTTGTCCCGTCCGAGAACGCCTCCCCCGCGGGGCCCTTTGACTTTAATGTTTATTTCCATACTGAAGACCGAAAATGATCCCGGCAAGGGGGCGAAATCGAACGTGCCGCGCGGGTTTGGGAACTGCTGGCGCCCAGCGCTGCCTCGCCCAGCGGTCCCCGTGGGGCGCCCCGAGGGCGCGCACCGGGCTCGGTGGATCCAGGGCGCTCCAGCGCTGTGGGCGGCGTGGCCCCGGGCGCACTGCGCCCCGCACGCCCTGCGAGGGGATTCCGCGTCGCGCCAGGAGTGGGGATAGTCGGCCGGGTGGTGCCGCGGCTGAGGCAAAGTTGGTTCGCGGCTTGGCGGGAGGCTGCGGGCGGCGGAAGTGGCGGGCGCTATGTCCGTGCCCCCGGCCGGTTTAGCGCTTGCTTTTCGGGATCTCGGGGTTGTCCGAGCTGCGCCGGCGTGGGCAGCGGAGGGGGCTGCGGGACCGGACTCCCACTGGCCCCTGCCTTGAGCGGTGCGCCAAGCGCGCAGAGTGGACAAGTGGAGAGCTGATCCCCCGGAACGGCGTGTCCGGCCCAGGTTCTCTGGGGTCCTGATGCGGCCACCCGCAGATTCCTTCCTATGGCCCTCCGCGCACGTTCCCCACTTGCTCCGGTACCCGCCCGGCTCTCCCCTCCGGCGCTGCGCGTCCCGCTGCGCTCGTAGCTGCTGTCCCGGCGTCTGCGTGTGGGCGCGCGCAGAGTGGTCCCTCGGAAAGCTGAAAAGAATAATAAAGTGGAAAGTCTAGGTTCTCGAGGACCTGCTTAACTTGGTGCTTTTCTTCCTCTTTTTGTCTCTGAAGCGAACTAAACTACCAAAGTCAGTGCCCGCTCCACTATGCTTTCATTTTTGTACCCCACCCCCAAGAACCACGACATCCCTGAAATAAATACACTGGATAATGCGGGGTTCCAGGAAGTGTGCTCACACCCCTCTTCGCTGCACAGACTGCCTCCAACCCGGTGGACCACGCGGGAACGAGGAGGCAACTTCGCAGCAGTGTCTCCTGTCGATGACCAGACTGCCCCAGTCTCCACGCTGACCTTTTTGGTTCTAGTTTTAGGATTTCCCTGGGCAGAGGGTCCTTTAGGTGCCGCCGGAGTGTCGGAAGAAGATGAGTTGGGATGGGAGATGCGAGGAATCTTTAATTCTAATGGATTCAGATTTCCATCAGCTTGAGAAGTGTCTTCTCGTTCTCTTTAAAGGTTAACGCTGATCTCGGGTTTTGTGGCTGGTGGGGATGGGGTAATGCCCTAACATGCCCCCTCCTATAGCAGGGGGTGGGAGCCGCCAAAGAAGCCTCTGGGTGGGTGTAAGTGAGGCTGTGAACAATGTTTGATGCTTGTGGGGCACTTCACATAAAATTACCAAGTACGACAAATATTGGATATTTAAATTATTTAGGCTCCCTCTCTTCAGAGGTGACTTTTTTAGCTGAGCTCGAAATATCTATGTATTTGTCCCTGGCTCAAGTCATAGCCAATAAATATGAAAATTCGAATGGGGGAAGTCCATCCTTTGAGTATGTTGACCAGAAAAGCAAGGAGAAAGGATTTAGCAGCTGGGTAATTCATTGAGGTGACGGCAACCCTGGCTTGAGTTTGAGGAGAAATATGGGCGAAGAGGGAATGTCAGGGAAGCAGCAAGGGGGAACGAGAGAGCCGAAGTCCTGGGTGTCTGGGAAGGGTTTGAAGTGGAAATCATTTATAAAGTAAGCCTGACAGTAGTTTGGATTTCCTAGCCTTCCTGGTTCCTTTGCAAAGAATTCACTTCTCACTCCATGGGGCACCGGAAAAGCCAGAAATATACTCCGGCAATTCCACTGAGGAACTAAGGATCTATGTGAGATGCCATTTCTCAAAGCCCAGGATGTGCTGGGTGGCAGCCCCTAGCATTAGTGAGCTGGTCCCGGGTACAGATGTGTGCCTCCGGGCGAGCGTTTACATCTGCTGTGGTGCAGGGGCACAGAATTTCCAAGGACGAGCTTGTGGAGGTCAGAGGCTGGCAGGTGGGGGAGGCATCTTCCTGACCTCAGCGCCCCCCAGGTTTCATGTCAAGTAGCTTTAGAGCCACTGGTAGCAAAGTAGCAAAACTGGGGACTGCATTCCTTGGTGTGTTCGAAGGACAGTAGGACGATTCCATTCACTGCCAATGGTGCTGATGTTTCTCGGGGAACATATGCGTGAGTGCGTTCGTGTGCTTTGTACACCCGTGTGGCTTAGTCGACATTCCCGGACTTGAGAAAACCCAAGGGCACAGGGACCACAGTTCTGCGAGAAAGGACTCTCCAGCCCTCCTTCTCACTTGCTAACACACAGAGAGCATTTTTTAATGCGTTAGTGTTCTCACTTTCCCAGGTGAGAAATTAACACACACACACACACATCATACCTTCATACCTTTCTCTCCTTCATTTTCATTTTCCTGTAGCCAATCCTGTAGGTGACTCCATTACCACTCCTAATCAATATTTTATGTACATATATAATCAGCCAGGGTAGGAGTGAGTGTGCTGGCCTGCATGTGCCTGTATACAAATGTGTCTGTGACCTAAATGGTTGGAGACCCTCAGCCTAAAACCCAGGGAGCAGAGGTGGGGGCAGGGCAGGCTGCCTCACCCACCGTCTGATGACCACTTTGCTGTTGTTAATGAAACAAAGAACAAACTGTCCTGATGGTAAAATATGTGGGTTCACACGTAGGAAGAAATGGCACATGATAATTCAGAATTAGTGACCCAGAGAAAAACAAAGGGGAAATTAAATTTTAATGGTACATTTAAAAATAAATCAGAATGAGGACATTAGTCTTGGTTTTCCAAGGGAGGGGCTTTAGGAACTAGACCCGTATGTGTCTGCTGCCCTTCTGGGGGTGCGGGCGGCCGTGGAAGAGGACGATGGGGTGAAGGGAAGCTGGGCTCGTTGAGGCCTGAAGGCAGTGAGTTAGGAGGAAACAGGTCGGCGTAGAGGGCCCCAGTCCCAGGGAAGGGCCTTTCCAGCTCAGTGAGATCCTGACCCCGACTGGAAATTTCTTCTTGGAGCTTATGATTTGCCCACCTCCTTTTGAGAAACAATCTTCTATTTTACCAATATTTAAGGAGCTAAAAGATGTTTCTTTAAAAATGCATGTATGAAGAAACAACCTGGCCCCCCAAACAGGAACCTCTTCATTCTAATGATCCGGAGTAACCAGTCAATATTCCATTTTAGTCTCAGACAGGAGGGACAGAGGGGACTTTCGGGACCAGTGCTGCCAGGGAGGTGGCGATGACAGAGATTTCGAGTCACCACCCTGCCTACTCAGGGTGGCCCCCGGCCCTTGCAACTTTGTCCTGAATACTTGATTCACGTTCCTGGTAACTCTGCATGTGGCCAACTCATTTTTTAAAGATAATCTAAACTCCGGGAAAAAGTTTGTCTCCTCCTTTGGCCCTCTGCAAAACGCCTTCTTTCTTTGGAGCACTTGGTACTGGAAAGATCAGCATGAGTCTAGCAGGCCAAAGTAACTGAGAGAGAGAGAGAGAGAGAGGGAGGAAGAGAGACTGACTGAGAACGTGTGCGTTGGGGTGGGCTGTGGGGTTAGCTGCGTGAATGAGCCGATCCAGGAGAGACAATTCAGAAGACAGGCAAGCAATTACACAAGACACAGGATGCTTTTGACGCAGTTCCGCAGTGCCCTTCTCTAGAACTTGTCTTCTCAGATGCTTGAAGTGGCTTCCCCAACATGATTGAAATTACTTGTGGTTTGAGTTTAAGGGGACGGAACAGCATTATTTAGACCATCATCCAGTCCTTCAAAGAGATGTCCAACCCACACCCTCAGTACCCACTGCTGATGCCTTCCCACACCTACCGGCCATCATCAGTCTCTGTCCATCCCTCCCCGAGTGAGGCCCTCCCAGTGCTCTTCCAGCTTGAGCAGGAGGTCGGCCCAGAATCTGCCAGAACTCCTCACAGCTCCACTGGGAGCTTCTGTCTTGGAGTCTGGTGGCTCTTGACTGAATGTTCCTGTGGGAGAGCCCAGCATGGCTTGAGTGCTCAACCTCTAATGTCCTCCGCAGCCGCTGTCATTCCTAGAGGGAGTGTGGGCCCACAAGGGGGCTTTGAGTAGAGAGTCCACACACCATTGCCAGGAAGCCTTCAAGGGCACAACTCCTGACTGTTTGCCCTTGCGGCCATTCGCTGATTTCTAGGGATAATCAAAGATCTTTCTGAGCACTGCAAGTGCTGGTGACCCCTGACTGGCTACCACTGTGGTGAGTTTTCCTTTCTCAGTCCCAGCAGCCTCATACCTCCAGGGAGCTGTCAAATTCATGGCCATTCCTCGGAGGGGGAGCCCCTAGGCTTCTGCTGGTCGTGGTGTCCCATGGCGTGGCTGGGGTGGCCTGGAGTGGGATCACGTCCTGGTTACCCCATCGGCTGGTGCGGCCTGGTCCCTGTGCAGGGAGGTTGTGGTGTTTATAATTGCAAATGTAATTAGCAGACCAGCTCTGGGGGACTGGGATGCTCAACTTCTGTGCACATCACGGTGACCCCTGTGCTGGCTGGCTGGGCAGATTAACCCTCACCGGGCCAGCCTGTCCCCTGCCGCTGACCTTTTACTGATGACAGCAGAGTGTCCTAGGTAACTGGTGGCAGGGTCAGACCCCTTCCTCAGAGGGGATGTCAGGGCAGTGAGTGGGAGAGATCCCAAGTTGGGGGTTATTTCTTCCCTAGGCCACTGGGCAAGTGATCCTTGCCTCTTGTGATAGGGTGACCCCTGTGTAGCAGGCTGCTCTGGGACACCGTCTCCCTCACTTTCCTGGCAACTCTAGAAGGACCTGCTCAGAAGACTTTGGATGCATTGGGGCCTTGTGGGGGAAAGGAGGCCTCGCAACGGGACACATGATGACTTTCAGCGAGTGCTCTGGGGGCTCATTGGACAGGGGGCAGTGACTGCCTGCTGGCTGCCTGTTTGTTCTCTGTCCCGGTCCACAGACCTGCACGGCCACGGCCAGTCCCACTCAGGACATGTGGGGAGCAGGCCATAGGTCACGGGGTTTAGTTTGGCCCAGAGACCCCCAACCAACCATCTGACAAAACATCAGAAAACCAGACAGGAAGGGAGACATAGAGCCACATGGTCTCTCTCTCTCTCTCTTTTTTTTTTTGTATTTGCCCATCTAGAACACCTTTCTGTACTGATCAGGATTAGAATAGAAAGGATCTTGACAGCACCTTTATTTATAAGCAATGGCTTACGGGAGTGTCAAGCCCTTTCCTGTTGCTGTTAAAGCCCCTCTTCTAGAAGCTAACTCTGAACTGAAACGCCAAAGGCTGCATCCATTCCTAGGAGAGCTTTCACTGTGTGCACACGTGTAAGAGTGTGTTTCATTGGAATTCCCCTTGAACGTGGGAGTAA
>NW_027551569.1:5296780-5393233 GCF_008692635.1 Crocuta crocuta | reverse complement strand
AGGGGCTCTGCTATTTAAACACAGCCCCTGCTGCCTGTCATACCCCTGGCCTGGGCTGAGATCAGGCTGTGGCCACATTCCAGGGGGGGCTGCCGAGCCTTGGGGTTTTTCCATGGAGCAAAAGGGAACTCCTTAGTACCCGAGGGCCGACTGTCGGCACAGGCAGAGGAGTTTACTCTTTAAGAGCTCTCTTCAGTCTTCTGGCCTGGGTAAGGCTGCGCAGACCCTGGAGAGGATGGAAAAGGCAGTGCTGTACTTCCTGGAATGACAGATGACTGCGCTCAGAAGAGCATTTGGGCAATTCTGTTCCAGGTTCCCAACTTCCCATTCTCTTCCTGGATCTAGCCTTTGACAGTTTATAGCCTAATGGGTCAAATGTTTTCCTAAATCAAGGAAAATCATACCCATTGATCGGCTCATGGGACTTTCAATATGGAGTTGGGCAAGGTAAAAAGAAATCTTCTGGCTAAATGTCTTAAATTCAGAGTTATATGAGCTTGAGTTAAAATAAACCCCAAACAAAAGTTTTCCTGGAGGTTAGAGGCATCATTTTTTCATCCTTCTTTTGCTGTTTTAGTCCTCAAAGAAGTCCCCCCCCCACCCCCTACCTTTAAATTTCTCTCTTCTGTTCCTTAGGACTTTAAAATATTCTATTCAATATTGTCCTTCAGCAACCCCGGGATTGAGCCTTTTCTGGGAATGGTTTTCTGGATAATGTTATTTTATTTTCAATGTCATTTCATCCAGAGGTCAAAAGGCAGTTAAACAAACCCCGACAAGGTTTTGTTTTTATCTTCTGGTTTCAAATGTGATCAATTTTCATTTAAAACTGTATCAGGGTCCTATCCTGCCAGTGACGGCAGCAGTTAGCCTCACGCCTGGCTCTCCCTGTTTACTGAAATGCTCCATTTAAAACTGTACGAATGTGAAGTGGCCAATTAGAGTCAAGCTTTTCCATGAGAAGTGTTATTTTAACTTGGCTCTTCTTTTTTTAAATTGTTTGAATTCACTTGAAATCCTAAATTATTTTTTTGTTTTCTTGTTGTCTTAAAATTTCATTGTATTTATTTAGATTCACGTTTTAGGCATTTTTACTGGGTTCATAGTTAAAAAAAAAAAAGATACCTGGCAAAGGGGTTTTGTGCAACACAGGTCTTTCTGTGTTCTTGGTTTCCAAAGGGCAAAGAACGAGGAAATACAGACACACGGCAGCGCCATAGGGCTGGGTGGAGGGTGCGAAAGCTGATGTTTCTTAGAAGAGATCTCTCTCATGTCTTACGGTGGAACATTTTTTCCTTTGTCTTATTTTTTTCCTCTATTTTCCTTCCACCTTGCTGTAGTTTGCCCTTGTCCTTTTATCTCTCTGTGATTGTGTATGTTCCAGAGAAGGAGCGTAGGTTCTGTGGGTCTGTCTGTGTCCACCTTCATGAGCGTGTGCACACGTGCGTCTGCGCGCGTACGAGTGTGTGGTGTATTCGTGCTGTTTCGAGGTGCTGAACGTGATCAGTCAGGGGATGTCCCAAAGTGGAGTGAGTGCCTATTGTCCACTGTGTTCTGACTCGGCCATCAGTACCTTTATCCACTGGCAGCCTGCTCTCATGTTTTGGGAGAGACAGCAAGAAGTGTAAAGCCCTCCTGTTTACAGGAAAACTACAGGTAGTGGTATCTGTTAACGTGAGGAACAAGGCGGTAGGGACTGGAGGTGTGGATGAGGGTATCAAGAAGCTCTAAACTTTACTCAAAACCAATTTTATATCTCTCATCTCCTCATCCTGGTGCTTTGAGCTCGAGTTTGGGATCTTGGTGATGCAGAGTGAATGAGCCAGTGTATGCTTTTGTTTTTTGCCTCCCTAATCGATCAGCAGAAAACATTCCCCTTTGATGGTGAAACATCCCCCTCAGCACACATGCAGAGCGCCGTATTTATCCTCTTCCTTTCTCCTCGCTCTTTGTCATCTGTCTCTTGGGTGTGTTGACATTGTCTACCTAAGCAGTCAAGCTAACAAGCGTTGGCAGAAAGAACACCGCTTTTACAGAAATAATAGCAATAATGCGATGGTTGCAATAATTATGACAACGGTAATGACAGCTTGCAGCTTTTTCTTCCCCAAAAGCGCAAAGCAATTCTAACGGGTTTTCTCATAGTAACCGGGCAAGGGTCGCTGTGTCTTGCTCCCGAACACGAATGTTTTCCTGCAAACAAAAACATGGAAAGGCTTCAGGTTTGCATGTCTACATTGATTCAGGAGCTAAAACTGCCTGGTCTCTGAAATAGGAACAGACGGGTGGAGGAGAATACGGTGTTAGCCACATGGCCCCGCGAGAAATGCTGGGTACGTTGCCTTTGAACTGGGAAGGGAGAACGGTTTCTTGCAAAGGATGCTGTGTCAGGTCCGACCCCACTGCCANCCCCGCTGCCTTCAGTTCTTCTGGCAGCAACGACAGGAGAGGTTTTAGACCAAAGGCACACAGAGGCAGAGGCCAAGGGGGTTATGGCTTGGTGCATGCGAATAGATGGAAGAGACCTGTGTGGAAGGGAGAGTCACCTCGCCACCCTCGATCGCCTTCCTGACCACTCAGCTTCTCCGTGGCTGTCGTTCCCTGCTCCTGGGCACCTCGACCTGCCCTCCGGAGGCAGAGATTAGAGAGAGGGCATCAGGGGACTGACCCTCTGAATCCCTGTGACCCCTCTTGTGACTTCTGCCGATTCCCGGACCTGGACTGGCTCATCTGCACACTCTGTTCATCTGTGCGTTACTTTTGAAATCAGTGCTGCCTTTGTCATGTCCTCTCATTCCTTCTTCTTCTTTTTTTACATGCGTGCCTCAGAGATAGGAGGCAGCCTAATACACCAGCATGGTGTAATAATGGAAAGCGCCTAATAAACCAGGGTCCCACGGCTGTCTCTATTTTTATTTTTTTTTACTTAAGTATTCTTACTCATGTTCTTCAATTTTTTTTCCTCCAAAAACAAAACAGACTCAAAGCTCTGAGCTTTGGGTTATTAATTGATTATTAACTGATTTAACAAACAAAAAACATCCTACCCCCAAGGAATCTCAGCAAGAGTCTGGCTGTGCCGCTCAGGTCAAGAGCTGCCTTTTCTCCTCAATCGGTGAGAAATGTTATAGCTTCAATTCCCTTGTTGGACCCTGAGTAAAAAATTAATTCATGAATAATAAAAACCAATCAGTCTTGTTGAGTTTAAGAAGGATTAGGAGAAAGGGTGTTTTTTCTTACAGAGAACATTTGGAATCTGCATGTCATTGTCATGACTGTTCCAAGTAGCTTGAGCGGGGCTTTCTTCACAGCAAATGAGCTATTTATTATCCTGAGGCGTAGCACATCTTTCTCAGTTGTTAAGGCCAACTTACTCAAGACTTAGGGTTTCCCACCCACTTCTCTCCCACAATCCCCTACCCCAAGCCCTGTGATAATTCATTGGCATTAAGACAGTTTCCTGTGTAAGTGGCATGTAACGAAGTACCAACAGACCTGACCTTGCAGTATGAAAAGAGCCGGTTTGTTGATGCAACGTAGTCCTTCTTGGTTTCCCTCCCCTTACTCTCCCTGGGGAGGTAATTGACCAGAAATTTACATGCCTTTGCAAGAACTACAGAACTTAGACTTGTAGATACTCTTTTTTTCGTTTCCATTAATAGTATCTACCCCCCAGGGTTGTTTTGAAGATTAAACAGAGGTAATTCACCGGTGTTGGGCACATAGTGGGTTTACACTAAATGTTGGGTGTTCTTAATTTTTTGATGTTGTCTTTTGGAAGTTACTTTTCATTCCTTTGCCATAACCTCAGGTGATAGTCCTCCGCAGCAGTGAGATTGGGGTGCTTGAACTGATCGCCTCATTTAATGCGATCAGTGTGGCTTGGGTTTCCATATGTAACACAAGGGGATTAGGGAGGGAATTATGGTGTGGAACTGAATGATGAATAGGAAATATTCTCTGAATGAATCTCTGTATCCTCTGACCTATGGGTAGACTTTCCCAATAAAATACAGGGTGTCTGGTGAAATTTGGATTTTAGATAAGCAACAAGCAACTTTTTAGTGTAAGTATGGCCCATGCAGTATTTGCTCAATCTGGTAACCCTACCCATGGGTGTTTTTCTTAACATTGGTCTGATTAAAGAATCCATCTTCTTGTTTTGTCGCTTTTGACAAAGCCCAAGAGAATACTTACGTGTTTTGTTTTTTCCAAATTGTTTTTAAATGTCTACCTTGAACATTTTGCCCCCATGAACTTGTTAGGTTGCTCATGGCACATTAGAAGTTCCGGGGAACAAGCAGTTTCCATCGTCCAGATACAGAGTTACAATTAGGCGAGTAAATCTGCACAGTGAGGTCTCCTAACACAGCACCCAGAGTGACTACATTTTGCTGTAAGGAGGAACAGGGTTAGCAGAGTCTTTTTGGAAACCTGCCTTTCACGTTTCCCCAACAAACAGGTTGAGGGGCTGGACTTCTAGAACCTGAGATCCTGGCAGGTCGAAGCTACCCTTGCTGCACCCGGGAAGCTGAAAGCTGCGGTCTCTCCCTGCCTTCCCACACAAGGTCAGGAGGCTGTGCTGGAAACCACCCATGTCAGTGCTAGGTGGTGGGGTAGGGAGGGTAAGGGGTTGCACTTGAAACAGCCAGCTGGAAGTATGGATGAACTGAGGCTCACCAGTGGGGGGCCAGCGAGCCCCATTCTTTTCACTCCCCTGTCAGAGCACCACAGTCACATAGCCTGGGTAAACACACCATTGTTTTAAGCGTAGTACCCTGCAGCTCAGAGTATGGGAAACAGAAGAGCTCTAGAGCCCCCTACAGGCCATCAGTGGCACTGCATCTCATGCGTTCCAGTCCCACTACAGAGCTTTCCCAGGTTCGGCAGGAGTGTGGAGGGCCCCAGCGTGTGAGCCTGCGGAAACTCAGGCTCCCCGACATGTGAGCCCGTGACTCTGGCTTCAGGAAGCCGCTGTGCTCCATGCTCTTTAGCACCCCAGCTGCCTCCCAGGTGTGGTACGCCAGCCCCCTCCTGTGTAAGCATGTATGTATGCACACACATACGTGCACATGCACACATGTGTGACGCATCACTATCTCTGTGGCTTGCCTGACCTCCAGAGAGGCTGGAAAAGGCTCAGGCCTCATTCAGTCTGAGGAAGGCCCTCCTCTGGGGGCTGATATGCCAGCACTATTTTTGAGAGCCTGATGATGCTGACATTCGGATTTTCTTCTCCAAGATGCCTCATCCCCTGGGGTTCACTTTTAGAGTTTGCCGGAAGAAAAGTTTTGGGGGAGATGAGAGAGCCGAAAATCAACAGTAGGATCAGAGGTGGGCAATCGTAATCACAGTAATAGCAGCAGTCACTGACATTTAGTGAGCACTTACTGTGTGCCAGACCTTGTCCTAAGAACATTTGATGTGTTAACTTACCGCTTACTCACAACCACCCTGCGAAGGAGAGCCCGTTGCCATCCCCTTTTCACAGGTAAGGAGGCTGAGGAACAGAGATGTTAGGTCACTTGCTCAAGGTCACACAGCTGGCAAAGCTAGGATTTGCTTCCCGACAACCTGGCTAGGAGCCTGCACTCCTCACTGCTATGTTGTGTGTCACTCGTTGTGTAAAATTTTGAGAATCCACCCCCTATCAGCTATCGGAGTTGGACACCTAAGTGAAGTTCACGGTGGAGGGAGAAGGGGAAAATTGGGCTCCATGTCTTGTTCCTACAAAGGCAAGTGGAGGGATCGCACAGATTAGGTCCCTCTGCTCCCCTCAGCCTGGCCCAGGGAAACGCTAGAGAAAGACGCTTTCGGTTGTGACGTCATCCTCCAAGGCCCCAGAGGCACATTCTTCCTGACCCCCCCCGCCCCTGCCTCGCGCCTTCTTCTGCGTGTGTCATAACGCATTTTACTGCTGAGCCCTCTCTTCCCCGCCTGTTTCCCCCCATCTCATGCCTGCCCCTGTTCTGTCCCCACCAGCTCTCCCATCCCTTGAGTTGGAGTCTCGGCGACAGGCTCTCATGTCCTCCGCCTTGGGCTCTTGGGGGCACCGCACACCAGCACCTGCAGGCGCCCAAGCCTGCTTCACCCGTGTCTTCCTCCTCTCTCTCCTTCCCTTGAGGCAGGGACCCCCAGCCATCGTGAGGGGCATAGCTTCTGCCCCCATTCCTCAGTGTCCAGGGCCCGCCTCCGATGGACACAATTCACCCTGTTATTTCCTATCCATGCTGTGTACCCTCCGGCCCCCAGTCCTCCCTGCAGACTTCTGTGTAGCCTTTCAACCCTGCCCGCCTGCTCCCCTCTGGGAGAAGCCTTCCCTGACCCTCCTAGGGGGATTGACGTCTCTCCTTGCAGCTGCACGCTGGCCCGTGCCCTCGACTGGGTTGTAATCTGTTGGATTTCAGCGTATGCTTGTCTTGTCCCACTAGACCACGAGCCCCTAGAGTGTAAGCTCTCCTCTTTGTCCCCAGTGCCTGCAGCTGCACGCGGCACAGAGTAGGTACTTGGGGCCTGTTGGTGGAGCTGACCTACGGAGATCGGAGGTTGTAGGTGGATAAAGGGGAGTGCTGGGGGCATGAGAGAGAGGTTGAAGGCCATGGGGAAAGTGGCCGGGAAGGGTCTGGTTCCACAGGTCGGTGGCCTTGTCGATCACCGGGGCGGATCTCGCTGGCTAGCTGGGCATTCATGCCCACTAGTGGTTGGGAGGGAAACCTCTGGCTTTTCCTAAATCGTGGCTCCAGGGGTGTGACAGCCACACCCCTGCGACTTCACCTCTCTATGCCTCAGCGCCCTCATCCCCAGTGATCCCCCTGCTGGGTTGCTGCGAAGATGAAAAATGTCCCAACAGAAACTGCTCTGAGCAGAGACGGGTCCGTGCTCTATACATTTTGGTTTTGTGTATCTGTTCCTCACTGTTCCACGCATAGCCCTATCCAAATTCTCCTGCAACGGAGAACCTTCGTAGCGGAATGTGAGCTTTGTGTCTGGAGTGTAAGGTGTTGCTTTTCCCTGCTGGACCCTTACCCTGGGGGGTTGACTGTTGTAGCTTATGCAGGAAGCAGAAACCACTGGCTTGCTTTCCACGGGGAAAGGCCCTAATGGAGAGGACTGCTCAGTCCTTCAAGCCAGGAGAAGACTGTACTGTGCCACAGGCCCTGTGAGGAACTGGGTCCATAGCTGCCCATAAAACCAGCCAGCGAGGCATGGATGAGGTCAGGAGAGAGAGGGAGACGGCCGAGCTCAGGTGGAGGGAGGCTCTTCAGGGGGTCCCTAAGACTGCATGAGGGCCAGCGCCCCTCCCTCGAAATGCTGGGGCGTGTTGCCATGCCCACAAAGGCAAGGAAGCCTCTGGCTTTGGGAGTCGAGGGACTATCCCGGACCACTCACGGGTTAGTGCTCCGCGTTGTAAACAGCTTGAGTCAAGGTTGCATTGGCTGTGCTGCAGTTTCTGTGGTCCCCACAGGAACGTGGGAAGTTGAGAGCGTCTAGTCTGTGGCTCCCAGAACCGCAGAAGCCCAGGAGAGGGCCAAAGCACACTAGGGCTGTCCTAGATGCCCCCCACCCCACCCTCTGGCACCACTTGCAGGTTCCCCGAGTCCTGGAAGAGGTCTTTGCACTGGCAGTTACCTGGAAAGGTCTTCAGGCTCAGACCTCTGGTGTCAGGAGGCCCAGCTCCTGGGCCAGCCCAGCCCCCTTTTTTTTTTGTTTTGTTTTTAAAAAATGTTTTTTTATTTATTTCTGAGATAGAGACAGAGTGAACAGGGGAGGGTCAGAGAGAGAGGGAGACACAGAATCCAAAACAGGCTCCAGGCTCTGAGGTAGCTGTCAGCACAGAGCCCGATGCAGGGCTTGAACCCACGAACCGTGAGATCATGACCTGAGCCAAAGTCAGACGCTTAACCGACTGAGCCACCCAGGCGCCCCCAGCCCGGCCCACTTTCAATGGTAAGTGAACTACAAGCCTACAGATACCAGCTAGTGGCCAGGTCTGCACAGCTTTGCAGGCTAGAGGGCTCATCTCCTCACTGGAGTCTCATTCATTCTTTGAATCCCTGGCCTGTAGAGAAATGCCATTGAAAATGGCCCTGCCCAGGAGGAGGCAGCCTTGAGAATTAAACCCTCCTTCCCACCTCTCCATGAGAGTCCACCCTTTTATCTTGAGCCACTCAAAGGCCTGAGTCTGATTCGTTTGTGAATCTGCAGCAGAGAGTCACATGTGGAAGGAGCTTTCAGTAAACACAAGGTAAAAGCTTAGGAAAAATCTGTGCATTGACTGAACTGCTGGTGGGCCACTGGTACACTTGTACAGGTTGTGCACTGACCAAGAGTGCCTGGTTAAGGGGTAGGTGAGGTCTGAACCTAGTTTTTCTGATTCACGCCTGGGCACACATGGCGGGGAGGAAAGGGGGTGAGTATCCCAAGGGGTTCAAGGCCTAGAGGACAATGAGAAGTCCTAGTCCCTGACTCACACTGGGAACAGCACCCCCCCACCTCTGCCCAACTAACAAATGCCCTGGTCTCTAAAGGCCACTGTGTCCCTGTCTGCCCAGCACCACCCCAGCTCCACACCTGACCAGCAGAGTGTCCCCAGGAGGAAACCCTGTAGGTTCAACTTGGAGCAACACTAGGGGCCTGCCCTCTCCTCCCCAGCAACAGGCAGCCCTCAGCAAAAAGGCTTTTATCACCATCACCATGGGAAGTGCCTCCCACTTGGCTCCATTAGACTTTCCGAGTGCACCTGTGTCTTCGGCCACGGTCCCCCCCCCAACTCCTAAGACTTTGCCAGTTATTTTCTTATGGTAATTGTAACAAAAATAGGTACATGCGGTCTGGCAGTGGATCTCACTCTTTCTCTTTTATTTTTATTTTTTGGTTTGTAAATGTATTTTTAAAATTTTACATTTTATGACTTCTACCTATTGCATGCAATACCTTTATATCAAAGGAAAAACTTCCCTGGGGTAAGAGCAGTCCAAGAAAATAGGGCTCCCTGGCAGCCCGGCTGTGCCCACTGGGGGAGCGGAGGGCAGGCCAGGAGGTGGGTGCCCTGAGCAGTGCCTGTGCTGGGGATGTGGCCAGTGTGGCCAGCTGCACGTAGGTGAATCCACAGCGTTTCTGAGTGGGGTGGGGTGGGGGCAGCAGCCGGTGCCCACGTTCTGCACGCACCTGCAGGACCCGAAGCAGAAGCCTGTCTGCATAGGGCAGGGGGACCTAGGGATGCCCAGGTAAGCTCGGGCAAGGAGTCCTACCTGCAGTCTTGTCGGGGCGGGGGGGACACTTGAGATGCTGATCTATGCAGTAATCTCAGCCCCTGGCCATGCAGCCGAGGCCAGAGATTGTGCCCATGACAGGTAGGCTGGGCCACGTCAGGCTAAACCAGTTTCCATCTGATTCTGCACCCCTTTTCTTTTTCTCCATCATACTTTCTTCCTCGCCTCGTGTTCCTGCCTGCATCATCTGGCCAGGTTCCCTGAATTTTCCTCCTCCTGCTGCCAACAACAGCAGCAGCACCTGCTAACATCTCCTACCTGCCTTTTGTGGGCCGGGCACCCGCAGAGTGCCTCCTGCAGCTGTCCGCTCCTTTCCATCCTTTCTTCCAGGGCCTTGTGTTCTAAAGCCTACCCCATGGGAACTGCCAAGTGCCCTGCATGGCTGGTACATGCGACCCCCTGCGTCCCAGAGGGAGAAGGCAGAAGGTGGGGGCTGGGGAGGACCCGACGGGCTCACTGGCACCTCAGCTCTCAGTTTACAGATGGGGAAGTGAGGCCCCAAGTGTGTGAGGCCTTGTCCACGGTCTTGCAGCTCCTGTGCAGAACTGAGCCCGGGCCCCAGCCTCTTGGCCCTGACCCAGCACGTTGTCCTGGCTTCCTGGTCTTCCGGCTGTGCGTTCTGTTTAGCCTTCAGCTCTGTAGGGGCCTCCGTGGCTTTGTGGTCATGAGGACGTGAGCTGTGAGCCTCTGGGGTGAGTAGCATAGACCACCCATTCCATGTTCCACTGTCAACACTGTGCGCCCGCCCCAGGCCAGGCCACGGAACTGCAGGAGCCAGACAGAGAACCAGAGGAGGGCTGGACAGATCGACACCAATAATTCTGAGTTTTTTAAAAATCAGGGAATTGAAAGAGTTTCAATAGACGGAAACTGGTAGGATGAAAGATGAATTGATTGTTCTGGGCAAGTGGGTCTCGTCCCTTGCCTGGTTCCTCTGGCTTCTGTCCCCCAATGTAAGTCTGTGGCCCCCTTCCCACTCCTCTCCCTGGGCCATCTCTTGAGACTGTTCTCTGGGCTTGGTGACCACTGGGAGCTCCTCTCGCAGGGGGTGTGCAGGGGACAGGGTGGAAGACAACATGTGGCAATGCAGATCGTGCATTCTGTGTGGCTCACATGGGCCTTCCCGAGGCCTTGCCCATGGTCAGATAGAAACGGGAGGGCACCGCCCTGCTGCCAGTCGTGTGGCACTTGCAGGCAGCATCCCAGCGACTGCAGTCCATGTTCAAGGTCAGCACCTAATCCCCGATCCAAGGTCATCATCAGGGGCTGGCAATATTCTGTGTGTATAAACAGTTGACTGAGCTGGAGGAAAGCGAGGGAGTCTCCTAGNGGCGTGGGGGGGGGTGCGGGGGAGGGGCCAGCCCTGTGCACCTGGTGGAGGAGGCGGGCCTTTGGTGTCCCGTAGGCCTGAATTCACCTGGCACCTCCGGCTCTCTTGCTGTGTAGCCTTGGGCAAGTCACCTAACCTCCTTGTGCTATGCTGGACTCATGTGAAAAGTGCAGTGCTAATCCTTCCTAAAGCTGTGGGAAGCTTTGGTAAAATAATGCTTGTGAAAATGTTCACACAAGGGTGTTCTCAGGACCTCACCGAGTAGGCCTGCCCCAAGCCTCTGTAATCATGGCTGTGGTCATTGTAGGGAAAAATGCAAATTTATGCAAAAGTGTTACTGAATTGTGAGGTTTTTTTAAAACTCTGTTTTTAAGTTTATTTATTTTGAGAGAGAGAGAACGCATGCACAGGCAGGGAAGGGACAGAGAGAAGGAGAGACAGAATCCTAAGCAGGCTGCGTGCCGTCTGTGCTGAGCTCCATGTGGGGCTCGAACCCATGAACCATGAGATCATGACCCGAGCCGAGATCAGGAGTCGGCCACTCAACTGACTGTGCCACCCAGGCCCCTGAATTGTGAGTTTATTGTGTATTTTTCCAAGTAATGAAGAATAAAGGGGCTCAGGCTGTGATACGGAGGAATGAACAAACATTTTGATATTAAGAAGAAGCCCTCCGAGGTCTGTAGGAACTGATAGGAAATATATGCAGTACAGAGTTAAGTGGAAAAAGGTGGTGGCTGCACAGAATATACTCTTGACCCTTGAACAACCTTGGAGTCAAGGACACTGACTCCTGTCCAGTAGCAAACCCAGGAATAACTCCTGACTCCCCCAAACTTAACTACTAACAGCCTGCTGTGGACAGGAAGCCTTACCGACAGTATAAACTGTCAATTAATATATACTTTATATGTTCTATGTTTTATATATTCTTTTCTTACAACAAAGTAAGCAGAGAAGAGAAAATGCAATTAAGAAAATCCCAAGCATGAAAAAATACACTTACAGTATTATACTGTATTATCGGAAAAATGCATATATACATGGACCCACACAGTTCAAACCTGTGCCATTCATGGGCCAACAGCAGAGTAAAATCACATGTATGGGTTTTTGTTTTTTTTTTTTTTTAATTCTAAATGCTGGGCATATGCTTTGAAAACTTCTGGAAGGAGACAGAAAAAGCTGTCATTTGAGTTACCTCTGGGGAATCTGCTTGGAAGTCCTGGAATGGGGAGAGATTTTTACTTTTGACTTTGCCCTTTTGATCGTATGCAAGTCGGTGTTCTGGAACGAAAGCAACTTTAATTTGAAAGTTAAGGAGGCCAGAGCATGCACGCAAACTAGCGAGCCCTCCCAAGAGAAACTTGGGAGTGAAAGAGGGCCCTTGTGCAAGCTTGGAAGCCCGTGCGCAGAGCAGAGGAGCTTCCAGAACCTGGCTTCTCCTTGCCCTGGCTCCCACCCACCTGCCCCCCCCCCACCCGTCTCCTGAAATGCATCCCTCGTCAAGCCAGGTGGCACCGCTGTTAGAAACAGCGACAGAGAGAGACCGGTGGGTGAGCCTGCAGGCTGGGCTCCCTGTGGCGGGGCCGCAGTGGACCAGGCAGCCCGGGCCCCCGCTGGCTTGGCAAGCATTGGCCTCTCCTCCACATTCTTTCTACACTTTCACGCCTCACAGAGCCGGGCTGAGGGAGTCACTGGGGGATCGTGACGGGGACGAGTGGGCGGCTGCCCCCCTGCCTGGGAGGACATTAATCTCGTGTCTCCTCGGCCGCTTGTCCTCCTACCCAAGCCGCCCTGGCACCAACCGGCTCCGGAAAGGACATGAAGGGGACCCTGGGCTTCTCTCCATGGTGGACCATGACCCTGGAAAATACCACCTGGCTTTTCTGTGTGTCTTCTGACACCAGTTCCCCAGGTCGGGACATATCAAAGAGAGCTATGTGTGTCTGGCAGCATTTCTCATTGTTATTCCTTTGGCAGGGCCTTCAGATTCAAGGTCACAGGTAAACTCAAGCTTCCAGAGGCTGGCTATGGGGTCGGGGGCCTCCCCATCCTGTGGATGTCTGGGGAGTGGGCTTGCCGAGGTGCCTCAGGACCTCCCAGAGAGCAGGACCCTATTCGTGGCACAGGGCAGGCTGGTCCCACAGGGTAAGGCCAGGCAGCGGTCTGCATTTCCTTCCCTGCGGTCTGAGTGTCCCACATAAAACAGCTAGAGAGCCAGGTACCCAAGCTGGGGTGTGAGCAAATGAGTAGAGTTTGACCTTGGTCCTAGGAATCCTGGCTTTAGTCTCAGACCTGTATTTTCTTTAAGAAGGCAGAGGTTGCCGGCTTTAAAGTAATTCAGAAACAGAATTATCTGGGCTAAAGTAATTTTGTGCTAAACAGAAGGTCTGTAATAACCTGGGTATTCAGTACTTTAAAAAGTGGACTACATCCTGAGCAGTGAGTAGTCCATCGCCAGAGGTATGTAAGTGGAAAGGGGGCCTGTTTGGAATGTTTTAGAGGATACGACATCAGGCAAAGGATTGGGCTTTCTGTGGTACACTCTGCCCTTTAGAAAAAGTCCCTGCATTTCACACCGGGGAGCAGACGGTAGGCCTGCGCAGGGCTGCACTGGGCAAATCTCACTTTGTCCCTTCGGGTCTCTCTGGTGCAGAGCAGTGCCTCCCACACTGGCCTGTGCGTGTTAGAAAATTGGCTCACTACCCCTAATAGCTAATGCATGTCTACGTGCTTTATATGCCAGACACTACCCCACATGCTCTTACCTACTTTTTTGTCTTTGAATCTCAACTGTACTGCAAAGTAGGCGCATACAGTTCTCCTCATTTTAAAGATGAACAGATAGGGGTTCAGAGCAGTTGAGTAGAGTTCCTAAAGTCACAGAGCTAATAAAAAGCAAAGCCAGACTTTGAACACACAGATCCACCTCCAGAGTCCACTCTGCTAGACACACCTGTGGATGGTGAAAGGTCCCCGACCCTCATATTCTTTCCTCTCTTTGTTGGAATTGTTTGGTTCTTTTTGCCTGCTGATGCCCTCCGAGTTCAAAGGCAATCGAGAAACTGGGTGGTCTCTGCTTTGCTGATCTGTGTTAGCAGATCCAGCGGGTGGCTGCGGGGGAGAAGGCTCTCGAAGCACTGCCCGAGGCTGGAGGGGAGCAGTCATCTGGGGCAGGGAAGGGTGAGTGTCAGCATCTCATCCAGAGTCAGCCTTTCTAGCACCAGATACAGGTGCTCACAGAGTCCTTGTCACGGCCCTGTGCGGTGGGAGATCTTCTGCACCTCCTTGTACAGATGCTGAAACTGAGGCCCGGAGAGGCCGTGCCATTGTGTAAATAGTGGACCCTGGAGTCAGAATCAGATCGGGGTCTGACTCCTGAGTGCAATCTCACCACCTGCAGGATAGCGGCTCAGCCTCTGCTGCTGTCAAGGGGATGTAGAGGAATCGGAAAGGATGCAGTGGCGTAAAAATTCTCACTTTCCAGATGGAGAGCCTGCGGCCTCAGAGTGTCTTGTTGAAGTCAGAAGTTGGAGGTCAGGCCCCTCCATGTCTGGCTCCAGTCTGCCTTCTTCCCAAACGGGCCCCAACAGCAGACGCTGATCATTTGGGAGGAAATGGTCATGTGGCTGTGTGCACGGGGAGGAGGCTGGATGATCTGTTGGCTGGCTGGTTGTTTCTTTACACCAGTGCCCGTGTATATCTTTTATTTAAACAGATGGAGTGCTTTGACCAGCCCAAAAGGAAGCTCTGCATTGTGGAGTCTGAGGCCCTAGCATGGCCCCTTTGGTAGGTCTGTGATCTTAGACCTGTCACTTAGCACCGGACCCTCCATTTTCTCATCTGCATAATGGGGATAATAGCATCCACCCCACTGGGGACCTGTGAGTGTTAGGTGAGATCAGGTCCCCCATGAAGGTGAGATGTGACTCCTGGGAGGCAGCCCCTCCATCCCAGCCCCCTCAGTGGGCTGAGTCTGCATCATCTTCTCGGAATGTGCCTGCTGGGGGAGAATCTTCTTCCGTTGGGGGTGGATTTAATTTTCGCACAGCCAAGGTCATTTGGAGACAACTGTAGGGAATCAGTTGGGTGGCAGAGCTGAGCAAAGCGAGTTTTGATTACAAAGGAAAGTGAGGACGTGACTCTACTTCTCAGATAATCTGGCTCTAAAGACAGGTCCCCAGAGGAGCTCCAAAAATGTTCTGACCAGAGATAGTCTCCCTGGACACTGGGGAGAGAGGCCCAAGGTGACCGCATTGAAGGGGCCCGCACTCACCAGAGTATATAAATACCGGTTGATCACAATTGGTCCCCTGACTTCACAGTCACACTCCTCTGCCCCTGACCAGCTGCCCCCACTTTGTGGAGCAAACTGGCTGGGAGCTCACGTTGTGTCCCAGGGCACCTGGGTTGTCACGGCAGCATCTACAGGTCAGGCGCAGTCCCTGGCCCGCCTCGATGTCTATCACTTTCCTTTCTTGCTGGCCAAACCTGTGCATTACCCCTTGGAACCCATCCTGCTGCTTTGGCAGGAGCACTGAAGGAGCCAGAGCTTCCGCGAGTCTGGCTGGAAGCAAAAGGGAAGAGGGACACATACCCCTCCCAATCACTGCTGTGGCATTTGCTCTTGAGAATTAGTCTGGCGATGGGCACCCCAAGAGTGGGCACTTAATTATCTTTCCTTGTACTGCCATCCTCTAGCATTCGGTGTCTGGCAGAACTTTTATTGGAGACCCTGCTCCAGGTAGAGATTTAGAAGGTTTTTTTGTTTGTTTGTTATTTTGTTTTAATTTGAGAGAGAGAGAGAGAGAGAGAATCCCAAGCAGGCTTCACACTCAGCACAGAGCCCCATGTAGGGCTCGATCACACAACCTGGGATCATGACCTGAGTTCAGACCAAGAATTGGAAGCTCAACCAACTGAGCCACCAGGCGCTCTGCGATTTAGAAGTTTTGAAAAAGCAAGTAGCAAGTGGAGAACATAACGTGGGAAGACAGGCAGAGCCCAGGGTAGAGAACTCTATAAACAGTGGCAGACGGACCTGATAGGCCAATCTGAAGATTGCTGGAGATTAGAACAAAGTGAGGAGAGTGAGAGCCGCATGGGAGCCTTCCAGAAGGACTCCCTTCAAGTGGAAGATTGCCCTTTATTCTGAGATTATGGCCTTCCTCATGGGAGGGTGTTAAAATGGCTTTTCTTTGGTGAAATGATGGTTATACTAGGTTCTTTTTTTTTTTCCCCTTTAACGTCCTTACTTGATCTTCTGTTGGTTCTCAGATTCAGGAGTGTTAGGCCTAGTAGAGTTTATCCTGTGAAATAGAAAAGTGGGGAACCACTGGTCTAGAGTCTAGAGCCCAGAGCCCAGGTGGATGTCCTCGACCTGGACCACGGACTCTGTAGGGAACCCGGGCACAGACAGTGCAGACACAGGAAACAAGCATTCCCACCTCCTGTCCTTTAAGGGGGAGATGCCCAGGAGATGGGCCTTTGTCCACCCAGGACCCCCTCCTCCATGGAGCTCTGCTCTTGGGGCCCTTTGGAGAGTGGCTAATTCAAAGTTGCAGAGAAAGGGCATTCATGTTCTTCTCCGCTTTGGCTGAGCTCTGTACGGAGCGCTGACCTCACACGCCCTGATTTCCGGTGTGGCCTCCTGCAGGGAGCTGCCAGCTGCCTGTCTGAGAAGAAAGGCTCTTGGTCCCCTTTGTGGTGACAGCCCTTCAGGTCTGGGCCCAACCCCAGATACTCCCGAGGATGGAGAGGAGAAAAGCACCTGTGTCAAAGCAGAAGGGGACAAGAAAGACAAATCTCAGACAGACTGGGAATTTCATTCACAGAAGATCATGCCTCCTTCATCCCCATTCAGGTCTTTTCAGCCTGACAGATTTCAGATTAAAGAGACCACAAGAAATGGGGACCCCAGTGATACATTACTTAAGAGGCTGGGGGAAGCCCTGTTTTCTGGGTAGGGGTGGGGACAGAGGCCTGCAGCCCTCTTTGATTCTGACCCTCAAGTGCAGTGTCCCTAGAAGCATTCATGAACTTAGCGACTACAAGGTGTCCTTGGTGGGGAAAGGTTTCTGTGGTTGGTTTGTCAGAGTTCCAGAGAAACAGTGAATAGAACGTGCATGTGTGTCTATGTATGTATGTGTGGGTCTATGTGTGTATGTATGTATGTATTCAGAGAGGAGAGGGAGATTTTGAGGAATAGGTTCATGCCATTATGGATGCTGACGAGTCCCACATCTGCAGGGTGAGTCAGCAAGTGCAAAGGCCTGAGACCTGGGAGAACAAAGAGAACCAAGAAGAATAATGCCAGTCCAATGGCCATCCGGCTCAGGACCCAGGAAAAGCTGGTATTTCAGTTTGAGTCCAAAGGCAGGAAAAAAAATCAGTGTCCCAATTTGAAGGCAGTCGGGCAGGTGGAATTCTCTCTTACTTGGGACAGAGTTGGCCTTTTTGTTCTCTGCAGGCTTTCAACAGATTGGATGAGCCCCACCCACATTTGGGAGCTCATTTTGCTTTCTTCAGTCTACTAATTTAAATGTTAATGCCATCAAGAAATGCCCTCACAGAAACAGCCAGAATAATGTTTGACTAAATATTGGAGGACCTCAGGGCCAGGTCAAGTTGGCACATAAAATTAACGGTCACAGTGATCAGATGAATTTGGGGAATTCTGTATACATAGCCTGGTCTTAGACCTTCTAGTGCATGCTAGTGTGTTAAAAGGCTCTGAGAAGGTCTGCAGTAAAGAAACCTATTTGACTTGTCCACCCAAGACCACCCAGGTGTTTTCCTTATCTATTTGGCAATGGTACTTCTTACATTTATTTATTTTTTTGTGGAAGGAGCAAGGTACCTATTAAAATCCCACGGAACTGGATTCTGTGGATCATACACTGGGAAACACTGCCCTCAAAACATCAAGAGACATCACTGGTCCTCAGAACTTCCTCTGCCATAACCTCCATCCCTGCAAATACTTGATTTTGGCATCTTGGGCCTCTCTCCTCCCTGATCTCTTGGCTGGCTGCAAGAAGGTGGCCTGCCCACGATTGGGGCTTGTGTGCATCTCGAAGCTGTTATGCACTATCATGGTCCAGCAGCATCCAAAAGTAAAAGGACCCACGAGAGAACTTACTGAGACTTCTGAGTTAGGCTGCTTTACTGGGTGCTTACTCGGTGCTAAGTGATGCTAAGTGATGCATATGTATGATCTCATTTAATCCTTTCCATCAGCCTTTGAATCAGGAACTGGTGTGTCGTTGTATAGATAAAGGAATAATCACAGACAGTTTCTGTGACTTTCTCGTGGGTGGGAAGTGAGGATTTGAGCCCAGGCCGGTGTTCTTTACCTCTATCACTGCCATACCAATTCCTTCCATGTGGCTGGGAAACCCTCAGGAGCAAAGGAAGCAGAGGCCTCACCAGGTGCAGTTTGAAATCAAGCAGTGTATCTGAAAGCTCTTAACTGATAAGATGCCTTGTCATGGCAAAAGGGAAAATTGGAGATGTTATGGAATTGGGGGGGGGGAGCATAATGCCAGTTAGGGAAGAGAGGCTTTGTGTTTGTAAAATACGATCACATTTCAGAGGGAAAAACAATGGCTAAGAATGTCCCGGGCCATCGTCCCCTCGCGGTGACTGCTCTCAGCTCTGTCTCACTTTGTGGGGCAGGAATGGCGGGGTGCTCCCCTGGAGGTGATCCTGGGGAGCACCACGCAGGTGGAGGCAGGAAGAGGCCCCACGACTGTGCTAATTTGAAGCAGGACTTCCGGTCCAGTAATGGGCATGACTTGGACCAGTCTGGGTGCAAATATCTGGCGTGATGGCTGCCTGTCTGCTAAGTGAGCCGAGTTGCCGTGCCCTATTTTGGTCTAGGGTGTTCCATAGAGGAAAAGTGGCATGTATGTGCGCATGCGTGTGACTGTGTTCTAGAGTCCTCGCAGCCTGTGCTCCTCAGGGTCCCTGCCCCTGCCACAGACGCAAGTACCCAGGAGCAGCATGTCTGCACACACGTGTGGACGTGCATGACAGTGCTTTTAAACTATTTATAATGTATTACATTGTAATATAATATAATCTCCTTGTTAATCACCTGTCTCTGTCACTAGAACTAAAGCTGCCTGGCGTCAAGGACTTCATTTTTAATGCCAGACAGGGTCCAGAGCATTGCAATACCCAATAAATGTTATGAATGACTAAATGGATGGGCAGACTACTAGGGGCGATCTTTTAGTAAGTTTACTGAAATTTACGCCTTCATATAAACTTCTTCACTAGAGCCCCTCAGGAAACTGCTGTTAGCTCCCCCAGCCTCCATCCTCTCACCATCCTCCTCCCCCTCTGCCCCTCTCCTCCTCTTCCTCCCCTCCTTCCTTTCCCCTCCCTACTCCTCCTGTTTTCTCTTCTTCCCCTCCCTTTCTCTTCCCCTCCCCTCTCACCCCTCTCTTCCCTAGTCTCCAATCTCCCTCCTCCCATCCCCCCTCCACCTCCTCCCTCTTCTTCCCCTCTCCCTTTCTCCTTCCCCCTCCCCTTCTCCTTTCCCTCCTTACCTCCTCTTCCCCTTCAGTTCCCTTTTCCTGTCCCCATCCCTCTCTCCTTTTCCCCACCTCATCTTCCCTCTCCCCTCTTCCCTCCTCCCCACTCTTCCCTGTGCACTTACTATCCCCTCTGCAGCAGGGCATTCATGGTCATCTGTGGGTCCAGCCCAGCCGCTTGCATATCCTTAGTGATGATTTAGACTTTATTCCCCCTAAGAGACAGAAGTCATTTGGAACCAAGCATATGAGCTACTTTGTTGGCCAAGTTGGCCTAACTAACTTAGAGATGATAAATGAAGTGTAGTAATCAGACTAGTATTTTTTAAATTTTTTGAAGGAGGCCCAGTGCCCAGAGGGTGGGTTAGACTGCCTCCTACTTTTCCTCGGGGTGCTGCGGGAGGTTCACCTTGGACAGTGATTGACAGGCATGATCACAAGAGGGTAGGATGTGCCCGGCAGTCTCTCTCTGTGAGCTTGGGGCGCTGGTCCGAGAGGGAAGTGGACAAAACCTGGAATCTTCACCGCTTGTTGTGTGTTGGTAAACCACCCCTGGGATTTAGCTCTTCTTCCGGGCTAAGCCTTCTCTCTGGCCTCACAGTGTTGCCGTGGGACCATGGCAGGCGTCACCCCACCCCACGCACAATGATTTCCTGTTTCCTGTGCTCAGGCCCAGCCTTGCCCTTTGGTGGGCGTCTTATTCTACCCTGTGCCTGCTGCCTGCCTGGGGAAGCGGTTGCCCCGGCGCCCACTGGCCTCTGCAGGGGCGGCCTTGCTGACCCCCTGGCATGTAGGTGCAACGGGACAGGGTGGCCATGCCCTTCCTCACAGACCACCCCCTGCTGGGCAGGCCCCTCATTCTGTCCAGAGTGCCGCCCCAGGGCTGCATTGCCACACTCTTGCCTCAGCTCTAGGCGCACCCCCGTGCCCTGGGTGCTGAGCCTGGTTGGGAGGCATCGCCCCCGCTGGTGCCCCGTGGCTCAGCACAGAGCCGCTCATGCTCCGAGCTGAGGCCGTCCCGGGATCCGCACAAAGCCATACCATACGTACATATTAAAGGCCTCATATATAAAATTTTTAATGCAAACATTGGGAAGGATTGAAAATTATTTGGAATTTTTTGGATGCAAATAACATTGAATTTAAAATAGGTTCTGATCTCTTGGGAATCATCCAGCCAACTTCTCATTAGGAAACTCTCCCCTACCAATTATTTTCAGATGGGAGCAAATGTTTATGAGTATACCATTAACAAAACAAGTTGACGTTGTGTTATGCTCTGTAGACATTTAATTAAACATCAAAGGTTTTTTTTTGATTTTGCATTTTTTCCTTTACATGTTTGAGGATTGATAATTTTTTTTTGCATATTTCATACATGTGAGGGTGCAAACATCTGAAAATTTGAAACAAGTTGGAAAAAAACTGAAAAAAATAGACTAGCCAGAGGCTCTGTGCATACAGAGGCGAGGGGACACACCAACCCTGTGTTCCAGCCCTGGGGGGTTACAGGGTAGGGAAGGAGCAGGGGAGAGAAGTGGAGAGGAAGGGGTTTGGCTGGGGAAGTCACCCATCCCTGAGACCCAGCAGAGGCTAGGAGTCAGGGCTAAGTTCCTGTCTCTTATCTGATATTTAGTTAACTTAATCCGGGCTGTTGAACCTTGTTCTGTTGCCCGGGGTGCCTGTTCCCTAACTCTCCATAGACCCACTCAGCCCCCTCCCTCTCTTCATTCAAGGCTCTACTCCAACAGCATCTTAGTTAAAATGGTTTTCCATCCCTGTAATACATGATGTAGTGTTAAGCCATTAATACTACAGACAGACCGAGGGGGACAGCGGGGTAAGGAGTGTCCTCTGTCATGTACTGGTTTGTTTATTTGCATGTGGGCTGTCTGGACCTTCCTGAGGGCAGGGACTGTGTTTTGTTCACCGCAGTGTCGCCAGCACCTACAGCAGCGTCCGGTACCCAGCTTCACACAGTAAATAACTGTCAGCTCCATGAATGAGCGGATGNCCCCCCCCCCCCAGGCCTCCAGCACTGTTGGGAGAATCAGGCAAGAGGAGATGCACTGCTCGATGATAAACTAATGTGCCAGTGGCCCCAGGAGTCAGAACACATTTTCTGTTTGCAAAGGGCTGTTCACCGTGCGGCTCACAGAACACCGGTCCTCACACTTCCATCTTGGTAACAGTTGCTGGGAAAGCAGGTTCCAGTGCAGATGGAAGCCTTGCATCCAGAGGTTCTGATTCCACGGGTCTGGGGGCAGAGCCCGGGTGTGGGAACTTACTGCATCCTCTGGGTGGATGAGGCTCCTGGTCACCAGCCGGTACCGGAGGAAGCCCTCGAGGAGACCCGGCCGTAAACTTGGCTTTGTTTTGCAGATAATCTGGGTGGGCCCCTGGAGGGTCTGGGTGCCTCCAGGAGGGTACAAGTACCATGTTACCGCCTGGTGACCTTCGAAATGGGCGCAGAGGTGCTGACAACGGAGGCTCAGCAGCGCAGAGCCAGTAAGCCGTGTGGGTGGAGGCGGCCGCTTTGCTACTTCCCCAAAGCAGGGAGGGCTCTCAGTCGGATCTGCTTGTGCCAGGTGGCCTGTGAATTCCTCTGGTGCAGCCCCGGGGGTGACAGCTGACGCTGGACTGCGGGTCCTGGCCATCCAGGCCTCTGGCAGACACCCAAGTGGTACACAGCATCCAGGTCACAGGCACCAGCAGTCCATGAAGACAGGATGTAAGGCTGGGGGGACCCCTGAGGCACCAGGCAGGTGTGAGGGGCCATTGGGCCTCGGCTGCAAAAGAGTGCAAAAAACCCAGGCTCATAGTTGCCTCCGGGCATCTGGCCCTCCTTGAGGAGGATGCATTCTTCCATTCATTCCATAAGAATGTATTGGGTATTTTCTGTGAGGATGCAGAGATGAGTAAGACAGCCCCTGTCCTCAAGGAACTTAGCTGGATAAAATATACCCCAAGGCACAAGATGCATCTGAACAGCAGGCAGCCCCCGCATAGACCGCAGGCACTCAGTAAATCTCTGTGGAAGGAGCGAGGTCCCGGGAGATCGTGAGAGTGTGGAGGGGAGAATGAGAAATGCACAGGGGAAGGATTCTTTAAGAAGGAATGGGGTGAAGGCATTTCTAGACTATTTGGGGAGTGACAGGAAATTTGGAGGGAGTGGCAGTGTGGAGAAGAGGAGAGAGAGCTTTTATTGAGCAGTGTGCCAACCAGGCAATGGTAAGCTTTCTAGGCACATCATCTCCTTAACTCTTGGGTATGGGTCGTCTTGCTATCATCCCCATTTTGTAGTTGTGTGGCCTGAGGCCCAGAGAGGTGAAGTTAATGCTCTAGGGATGTAAGTGACAGGGCCAGGTGTTAAAACCACTCACCAACTGGCACCACCAACAACCTGAGCCTCAGTTTCTTCATCTGCAAAATGGAACACTTGGGCTTCTCTTGCAGATTTCTTGGAAGGATTAAGAAAACTGTGCATGAATGCAGGTGGAAAATCTGGGAAAAGCTCACAGGATTTATGAAAAACCTGAAAAACCTGGTAAGCAGTGGTTGCCTTTGGGGACCAAGGATTAGAGGAGAAAGACTAACATACCAGTCACCGAATCACTCATTGGGGCGCTGAGGGTGGAAAAGTTTAATGCCAGGGAACCTTAAGGGGTCGGTGCCTGGGCGGGGGTTCAGTTTGAAAGGAGAAAGAAGTTGAGGCGGTGTTGCTGGAGTAGGGCTGGCATCTGTCTGTAGTGGACGTGTCCGTGCACACCCACCCCTTCTCTCTGAGGGGAAGGACACCCTGGCGACAGGCTTCCTCCTTCATACAGTATGTACGTTTTATCTCTGCAGACTCCTTGCAGACTTGGTTTAAAGATCTCAGCTCAATACCATTAGTGTATATCTGCCGAGGGCCCTTTGTAAAATTGATTAGAAAGTGGGCTTTTGCATGTGAGGTGGGGGGTGGGGGTGGGACCTAATCGGATTTGAGCACTAGATGGTATCTAATTCCCCCGCATCTAGCAACTGGCTGGGGGACCTCCCCGGGAGCCAGGGCCCCTAATTTGGTTTGCGAATACATTAGCCAAACAAGCTGAGGGGCTCCTTTGGGAAGAGGCTTTTTTGAGGGATGGGGAAGGAAGGCAGAGGGAATGAAGAAGGGGGTCTTTCTGCGTCAGTCCTGGAATGTAAACTATATCTGAAATGACCAGGGGTCTGCATTTCTGATGGTTTTACCCTGTCCAGGAGAATCAAGCAAACTTTGAAGGGGACTTGTTACTGTATTGCTTGCCATTTAGTGAGCCCCTGTGTATATATATTTTTCTTCATTTTTCAATCTTTCTAAAAAAGTAGTATTCACATGTATAATTAAGAGGAAAAAAACAACAGTATGAGAGTGTGGGCAATGACTGGTGTGTTAGCCTTTCTCTCCCAACCCTTGGTTCCCTGTAATCTCCCAAGGTAACTGTTGTTACCAAGTGTTCTGTGAATCTTGTATGCTTTTGCACATTTTCCATTCACATGCATGGCTTTCTTTTTTTCTTTGCAATATTTATTCATTTTGAGAGAGAGAGAGAGACCCAGAGAGTGCAGGAGCAGGGGAGGGGCAGAGAGAAAGGGAGAGAGAGGATCTCAAGCAAGCTCTACACTGTCAGCACAGAGCCAGATGCAGAGCTCGAACCCACAAATCGCACGACCATGACCTGAACTGAAATCAAGATCAAGAGTTGGACGCTTAACAGACTGATCCACCCAGGCATCCCACGTGTGTGGCTCCCTTAATCCCTCCAAGAAACCTGCAAGGGGATTCCAAGGCATCCCATTTTACAGACGGAGACATTGAGGCTAAGATTGATGAAATGCCATGTGATGGGTTTGGATCCAGGGCCAGGATCCAGAATTTCAGTGGTCTGGCTTTGAATCCTGGGGTCTGTTCATGGAATCCCATGCACGTCTTGAAAAGAGAGGGGGCTGCTCAATGCTAGACACGAAGCCCTTGGATTTTCACTTCTCCAACTCTCTTCTTGGGTCTGCTCATTTGCTATCATTTTGTCCACTTATAACCAAGCATCCTCAAAAGAGGAGAGGAGCTTCCAAGAGCATCTTCATTATAGCCCATTATATTCAGTTAGACAGCCCTTCATGAGAGTGAGCTGAGTGAAGCCTTACCTACTTTAGAGGGATCTTGCAGCCAGGCTCTTTCTGCCCACTCCCCTACCAGACACTGTGTGTGTGTGTGTGTGTGTGTGTGTCAGCACTAGGGCATGCTGCAAAGTAAGTGTGGCATCACAACCTAGGGTCAGTGCTCAGCTTCATGACAGATAATAACAGTACCAGCCTTTTTAGGTTCCAGGGGGGTTGGAATGATATGATAGCATGGCACTTGGAACATGGTAATACATTAGCAATTATTAGTCTAGCTAGCCAGATAACCTTTAACACATTACTTATCCATTCTGTGTAAGTTACGTTAGCCAGAATGCAAGCATAGTATGTTGTTCTTATACTATTATACTATTAGCTAATATCTAATATTATTTAAAATAACATTGTTTTGAATAGAATTAGTGTCATGCCAGGAATACAAAAGATGCCCAAGCAATGTGATTTCCCATTTTGTTCCCTTCCCTTTATCAGTTTTAAATCAAGATCTTGGTTCTCTTCTATCCCTTTTATGAATCTAATTTCTGTAAACTGAACAAGTTTTAAGTCCCACTCAACACATTTATAGAGCACCTGCCATGTACTTGGCACTTTGTGCTGGGGCACAAAGGTGAATGTTAGCCAGCAAGAGGCGAATAATCAGTCAGATAGGGGAGACCGACCCAGAACAGGGGAACCAACTGGGGTCTATGCTGTTTGGGGGATTAGGGAGCATAGTGGGGTAAAGGGATAGATTTACTGACTCCATGCTCCCCACTACCTCAGTTTCCCCTTCTGAGAAGTACAGCTACTTCCCTTTCTGGTCTTTTTTGGTATTTGGAAGATGTCAAACAACCTGACTGATGTGGTTTCACATCTTCTGGAAGCCAGAGGGCTGAGCCCCCTTCTTGCCACGGCCTCTCCCCAGCACCAAGTACANNCAGCTGGAAACATTGCTACCAACTTGAGTCCTTCCGCCCTCACTTCTTTCAGCAGCCCCTACCCATAAATGTAACAACTCCCGCAGGCTCCTGATAACCCACTGCCCCTCCCCCTACAAGCCAGACGTTTTCATCAGCTCCTTATCCCAACCCCACCCTCTCCCCACAGAGGAAGGTTTTGAAGGGCCCACAGTACCTCGGCCCCAATGCTGTGCTGTAAAATTCAGAATTATGTAACAGCTGGATTACGGGTGATTATTAGCTTTGCTTAAAGATTTTCCGTTTACACAAGGATTAGCCACGGGGTTCCTTTAAATAGCTAGCTTTGCTAATGCATTTGTACTGCAAAGAAAGGGTGCATGGGGGGAGTGGGGGGGGACAGGACTATGAAGCAGAAGCCCTGAGTTCTAAGCCATCTGTGTGATGGTCGCTTTACCTCTTGTTGCCTTCGTTTCCTTGTCGGTGAACGTGAGACGCGGCTACCCGGTCTCTGCGTTGCCCGCGAGGGGACCGCGAACGCGCTGCGTGTAACCCGCTGCCCTCCTGATCCAAGGTGGGTCAAGCGCTGCGCCTTTGCGCATCAGGTGGGACCGACCCGCACGCCTGGTGTGGGGTTTGATGCGGTTAGGTTAGCCCGGCAGACCCTATAGGATATCTGTAGCCGGCCCCTGCTCACCTCTCCACCCGGATCTCCGATCCGGCTCTGCCCTCACCTGCGGTCTTCCGGGCCCCGCCCTCTGCCACACACCTTGGCCCCAGACTCCCAAGGTACTTCTTCCCTGGATGTGTGCTGCAGCTTCCCATCTCTGTGATTTGGGACTGGTCCTGCGCTGCCTGGAAGGCCATTCCACACCTGCTCCCCTATTGGCTTGGCTGACATCTTACTTGTCTTTCAAAACAGCCTAGACGTCTTCCCCTCCAGGAAGCCTTCCCTGAATCCTTTCTCTGCTTTGAGAGTTCCATGAATATGAGTGTGTGACTCTGCCATCACACTTTTGAACAACGCTGTTGTCATGGTTCACTTGTTTGTGCCTACCGTGAGCTTCTGAACTTAGGGCCAGTCTCCCTCTTGTCTTTGACTAAGGAAACGCGTGGGAAAAGAAATTAAATAAACAAGTAGTAGTTACTTTCTGTATGATGTAAATGGAGAGTGCCCAGCTGGCTCCGTCCATAGTGCATGCGACTCTTGATCAGAGTGTCATTAGTTCTAGCCCTGTTGGAGGGTAGAGATTACTTTTAAAATGTTTTAAAAATTATATGCCCACCTCAGGAAGCATACAGCCTGTCCTTAAGGGTAAAACCCTGGTGTTAGACAATAGGAGTCCAAATAAATCCTGACTCTACCCCAACTGTGTGACCAAGTTACTTTGCCCCTCAGTTTCCCCATCTGTAAAATGGGATTGTAATAGTTCTGACCTCTAAAGGTTGCTTCAAACACTAAGCAATTTAATAATGTGTGCTGCACTTAGAACAGTGCCCGGATGTAGTTCTGTGTTGTCCATGTTTGATGGTGGATTCGAGTATCTGGAATCCTGCCCCTGTGGGTCTGCCCCAGGTCCCCACCATCCCCTGGTTGCTGAGCTTGCTGTTTTTCTCTCTTTTCTCACTCCGGTGAACTTTTTCACTTCCCTACCCACCCCAACCAGTCAGCACAGAAATAATCCAATTTTACTTGATTATTAGTCATTACTTTCTGCTGTGTTTTTGTTTATTACTTTTTTTTTTAAACCATCCTAGATTTAATTGAGTTGATTGATTAGCACAATCACTGACTGGAAGCAGATATTTTGTAACCCCCTCCTCCCCCTGCCTATATCTTCCCCCAGAGAGGACTAGGGCTGACTGCTGGGGTCCAGGGCTCAGCCCACCACAAGGCTGCTACCCATAGTTGCAGGGCATGACTTGGGCTGGGAGTCAGGCACCTGACCTTGTCTGGCTGAGTGACCTGGGGTGAATTCCTTACCCTCTCTGAGCCGTAGGTTCTTCATTTATATAAAGGGGATTGAACTAAAATGAACCTCCTTATCCTTTCTACCCTAAAATTCTAGGAAAACTCTACATCTAAGCTCCCTGCTCAGCCCTGGTTTGGGAATCGTTCATTCACATGTTCAGCATCAATCAGAGCCCATTCCACACCCAGCTCTTAGCCAGGTATTGCAGAATCCAGCTGTGAGCAAGGCAAGGGCCTTGCCTTCTAGGTGTTTCTGGAGGAAGCCCCACATGGAGCAAGTCTCGTGTTTATAGCTGTGTCCTAAATTGAACAGGATTTCAGAAGGGAGTCTCTAATTCTGGAAAGTTGTAGAGAAGGTGGTATGTGGGTTCAGTCCCAAAACAAAAACAAACCATATAAAACAAAACTCAAAAGACCGGGGGCGGGGGTGGGGATGGAGGGATCTTTCTGGAGGCCTCCTCTGTGAGCCAAGTACTGTGCTAAACACTTTCTTCTTATTTTCTCTTTGATCCTCAGCAGCCTTCTGAGTAAGGGAATGCTATAGCAGTTTTACAGATGAACCACCCAAAGCTCAGAGGGGCTAAGTGTCTTGCCTAAAGTCACACAGCAAGTGCCTGAGAGACCTAGACATTGAAATGAATCTGAATGACACAAAGAATATCCTCTTTATACAGTTGCACACTGTGTGACAATATTCAATAATTTGAGAATGGTTGAAAACAAGTTCAACTAATTTCCCCCAAATAGCACTTCTCATTTCATTTTTGCACATTATTTTCCATGTATACCCTTTTTATATTGCACATGTATGTAGCCGGTGCAAAGGCCCTGAGGTAGTAATGCCCCTGGAGTATTTGGGGAAGAGTAGGAGGTCCATGTGTGGCTGGAACATGGGGAGAAGAGTGGAAGGTGAAGTTGGAAAGGGGGGCAGGGCTAGCTCATGGTGGGGGCTTTGCTGTCTAGAGTTGGGATTGGATTTTATTCTCATCGTGTTCTGCCGTTGTCTTCCACTTCCTGTTGTATCAAGAGCTCTGCAATTCAAGCCAGTGGACGTGGCATTATTTGCCAACGTTGAGGCTGTTTCCAGTGGTGTTTGTATATGTGTGTACACAATTGTGTGTGTGTGTGTGAAGGAAATACTACAGGTCACATTTCAGGCATGGGACTTTGTGCTTCTGATGAATCTTGTTAGTCTGCATCCGTAGGAATGAGGTAACTGGTTCAGTGTTGGATCATTGGTATGGCTCTAGGCCAGTAAGGCCCCACTGTGACCTGTGATGGAGAGAAGGACAAGGTGTTCCAGGCAGTGGACTTGTGTGAGCAGAGGAGCGGAGCTAAGGAGGAGTGAGGCTTGTCCAGAGGCTGCTGGCCGTGAAGGAGGTGCTGGAGGTCGGAAAACAGGACAACATGCCTGGTGGCCCTGCATCATCTTTTCAAGAGGCAAAAGCTGGAGCTTTCGCTTTTTTTTTTTCCAATCTTTAAAATCTTTTTATTAAAATAGTTCTGCATTTACAGAGAAATCGCAAAGAGAGTGCAGAGAGTTCCTGTATGCCTCTGGAGGCTTCCCCTCTTGCTGTCACATTACCACGGTGCATTTGTCACCATGAAGAAACTGGTGTTGGGACATCACGATTAACTAAATTCTGTATTTTATCCAGACTTTATTCCCTTTTCCACCAACGTCCTTTCTGTCTTCCAGGATCCAGCCCCCAGTCCTGCGCTGCATTTGGTTTTCCTGTGCCTTTAATCTCCTTGGGTCTGTGACAGTTTCTTAGACCTTCCTGAGTTTTTGTGACCTTGACGGTTTTGAGGCAGGCTGGTCAGATATTTGGCCTTTGCATTTTTAAACTTCCTATTTCCATTTGGAATCCTGATGTTGAGAGGCTGTGAAATGTTGAGGTCCAGCTCAGAACTTGGGAGCCTGAGGGGCCTGGGATCAGCCTCTGTCCCCAACCCATGAAGCAACACACCTGACGAGGAAGCCTTCTACCCTTACAGTGGGGGTGACAATACTGACCTCTGGGGCCTGATGAAGGTTAACTGCATAGACGAGTAAGTGCTGGTCAGCGAGGTTTCGTTTTCAGTTTCATTAGTGGGTGGGTACCTGGTGGGACTCATTGTCCTCAAGACCTTGCCCCCTTCCTCTCCGTGAGCCAGGATGTGAAATGCCACAGGGTGCGACAGCTTTGCAGGAGGCTGACACTTGGCAAAAAATGAGATCTGAATTTGATGCTTATGATAAATCCCTGAGGCAGCAAAGATGGGTTGTCCCTGCTTTAGAGGTGAGGAAACTGAGGCCCAGAGAAGGTCAAGAACCTGCTGAAGGTCACAGAGGGAGGAAGGGGCAGAGCAGAGACTTGAACTTAGACTCGGGAGGTCCCAGATTTGGTGCTCCTCCCAGCACAGGCTGGCTGAGCTGGCTAGCAGATGGGCAGGCAGCTCTTGGGAGGATGTACGTGGAGAAGCCCGGCTCTTCCGATTTGGGCTGGAGGGGTTCTGTCGTGGGGCAGGAGCACTGCCATTTGGCTGGGTAGACGCATCAGGGCGGGAGACTGGAGAGTTATGGATTCCCAGGCTTTACGTGTCATATTGATCTCAGGCCATTGTATTAGCGGCAGTGTTTCATTTTGCAATGGGGATTTTTTTTTTCTTTAGGTGATTTCATTTTTAACCCTTGAGTCACATGTGAAGCGGCATGAGCACAAAGCTCATGACTGGCGTCCAGCTTCCCCGGTAAATCTCAGGGCCCACTGTGTTAGCTCCTGTGGCCTATGTCTTCCCTCTCTGGCAGATAGCTGAAGCTGTCTCCATTTTCCTGAAAAGGAGATAGAATACATGAGACCAGACTAGGCAAGTAACTGTCTCAAGGACACACAGCCTCAGAGCTGGGCAGAAGCCAAACCAGTTGGTCGCTGGATGTTTTGTTGTTGTTGTTGTTGTTTTACCAGGTATAATAACGCAGGAGACCTCTGTGCTGTTTGTTTTTAAAAAAACAGAAGTATAAACTATGAATATGTAATTCTCCCCTTGAGAGGGTGTGTGTGTGTGTGTGTGTGTGTGTATTATAAAGAAAAAAATACAAAGCAATTTTGGCACCTGGACCAAAAAGCAGAAATCTACCCTTAATTCCACCAAGGCACACACACGTCGGAGAGGCGAATAGTCTTTTCCAAAAGGGGCCCCTGGGGCCTGTAGCTCTCGTTCATTCCTTTGATATTGGGGGTTCCCGTTCTGTCTGCTTTGAACTTTATACTCAGGGCTCCCGGGCCACTCCCCCATTTCATAGTGCTGCACACAGATGATGGGCCTGGGAATTCTTCAGGTTCTAGGTGGCCTCTCTGCTGCCTTTTCCCCAGTGCCCAGACACACCCAGGTTATCAGATTTCCAAACAGTCAAGGGTCTCACTGAGCAGGGGGAGTGTACACCTGCCCCCTTTGCTTTTGGTCCTGGTGGCTGGCCTTGACCTTCGTTAGGGGTGAGGGCACCCAGAGTGGCTGAATTCCCAGACATGGGTGTGAGAATGGATTGGAGCTCAAGACGTGATTCTTCAATGTGCCATAGAAGGCGTGTGCCTCAGTATCTGTGTACTTCGACAGATTTCCCCATCTCTAAAGCTGGACTAAAAATCCAGAGTTCTTGGGGGGATTCAGTAAGCTTGTGTGTGTAGAACACTTTGCACCTGGTCAGTGTTTAGCAAGAAAGGACATTGAGTCTTCCGATCCCGTTGAACAATACAGCAGCATTAACATCCTCCTTTTCTCCAAAGGCCTTCCATGTCTGTTTTCTCACAGTCTTTACAACAATCTGAAGTCGGGTAGTTTTCTTGGATCCGGTTTACCAGTGCAGCCGCGGGGATGCAGTCAAGGCTAGTGAAACGCCAGCGCCATTCAACAAAGCAGCGGGGGGCGCCGAGCCCTGACCCTGAGGTCTGAGGGGGCTGCTGACCAGCTCAGATGTGGCCCGGTCTGACACACACCTGCAGCCACTTTCTCACCGACCCGGCGGCCAGCACCTGGCCCTTCAGCTCCCCACTCACAAGGACATTTCTTTTCTACCCTCTCTCCCTCCCCCAAGGACAGCTGTGCTCCTCACCTCTGCTCGGACATCCCAGGGAGGGACGGCCCCAGTCCCGTTGGGTGCTGGGCAAGGGGATGGCTCCACCTCTCAAGCCAGCGACAGGGCTGGTGTCATTGCCAGCAGCATCTTGGCGGAATGAAGGTTGCATTAGTGAGCAGTGATTGAAATGCAGAATAACATTTTGATCGAGCCAGCAGGCTGTTTATTTATCAGATCAATAGTCAAAATGCCCCAGCTGGAGAAGTCAGTGTGATAAGTGACAGCATTTCCAAGGGCGAGCCTGGTGAACCCTCCCCGGATTCCCCCCTCCCACACACACAGCTCAGATTAGGGGCCAGTGGGCCAAGGAGCCTGCAAGTGACCCCCACCTCTGCTTTCCCTTTTCCTTGCATTCTTCTTATATCCAGTTGATAGAGGAGATGACTGAGGCCCAACCTGTCAGAACTTTCTTGCTGTGTCTGGAAAGGCTTGCATCCAAGAGAGCTGAGAGTCACAGCAATGCCTGTGCTTACTGAGCACATACCGTGGTGGGTGCTCTGAATTCATTGTGTCTTTCAACCCTCAGAGAAACCCTGTGAGGTAGGTATCTTTATATGACCCATTTTGCAGATGAGGAAACTGAGATACAGAGAAGCTAAGCAGCTGGTGGCAGAGCCAGTAAGTGACCAAGCTGGGAGCCAAACCCAGATGACCTGTGCCTGGGCCCTTGAGGTCAGGGAGGGGCAGTGAACCCTTTCCACTTGTACAGAGTCAGGGTTCCGGCTCTGAAGTCAAAGCAAGCTTTTTCCAGCCCCTAAAGGTTCCTAAGGTTTTTATAAATTACATTGATTTTTTTTTTGTATTAAAATATCTTTTTTTTAAAACAGTTTGAAACCAGATTTCTCGATTAGTGGGTCTGAGATGTTAGCTTCTCTAAGTTCCTTCTAAACACTTTGTATATGATTTTGGGTGCTTAAAAAAACAAAAACAAAAACAAAGCAAACCCAAGAAAGTAAGAAAAATCCATACGTCATTCGTAAAGTCTTGAAGCCAGGATTAGCAGAATTCGATGGGAACTGGTGGCGAGGTTGATCCCTGAGGTTCCTTTCATTGGGAATTGTTGGACTTGGGTCTCTGGGCTCTGCTCTTACACTTCCAGCTGGATTCCTTGCTCTGACTCTGGTCCTGTCCCGGCGGCTCAGGCCTGGGGCTGTTCTAGCCTGAGAGGGTGCAGGCCTTGGGAATTCTTATTCCAGCCCACTCTCAGACCTCCTCACTCGTTATTCATTTGTTAATAAGCCCGTGTTTATGGAGCCTGTGTGCCTGTAGTGTTCTAGACACAGGGAAGGGCAGGAAAGAAAGACCCTGCCCTGCCCTCAAGTACAGGGGGCAGAGGACCCATGGTGGGAGCATGATGGTGTCATCAGGAAATGGCCAGGAAGCCAGTGGGCCTGGCACAGAGTGACCACGGGCAGAGTGGGCAGGGGATAGCATGTCTGCTGGGGGGAAGGGGGGGAGGTCAGACCCTGATGGCCTCTGAGCTGCTGTGAGGACTCCTGCTCTCCCAGCAGTGGGATGGAAAGCCCACAGTAGAGGACAGTTGTGACCTATTCCCCTTTGTTTTGTAACTCACTCCGGCACTTTCTGGGTGTGACCCCTGCCAAGATATGTAGCCCCTCTGCAAAATGGGGGAAATGATAGCATTTATCTCAACAGGTGGGTGCAAGTGACAGAATGCACATGGCCCTGAGCCCAGCAAGGGGTCAGCCCGTGGCAAGCAGGCACTCTTGGCATCATTATACAGGCCAGAAGCAGGTTCCCAGTTGGCTTTGGAGCCAGGTCCCCACCTGTCTGCCTGAGTTAAGATGTTTTCTTTGTCATTTGCCCAGACTGCCGTTAGCATAGAGACTGAAAAATTGAGTCAGGAAGAAAAGGGTGCTGGGAGCCCCCAAGCCTCCTGTGTCTTCCTCTCTGTGCACAGGGTCACACAGGAAGGAGCACTGCCTTGACCAGGTGTTGGATGGAAGCGTCGGCCCCCTCACTGGGTCTGCACACAGCCCTGCATGGGCACATGTAGGGAAGTGGGACTTAGGCCCAGCAAGAGCGCACACAAAAGAGACCCATGTATGTGACTGTACAAGGAGCAGAGGGGAGGTCAGCAGTGTCAGCCACGCCCCTTCTGTGCGGATCCAGTCTCAGGTCGCATCAACAGAGGTATAATGTCTAAGATGAGAAGGGTGTTGGTACCGCTCTGCCCAGCACCTGTCAGAACATACCCAGAAGGCTGTGCTCTGTTCTGATGTTTGTCTTTGTGAGAAGTAAACAGAGCAGATGAATTATTCTCAGAGAAGAACAAGCTGTGAGGAGGAGCGGGCCCAGGACCAGGGGGTGCAGAAAGCCGCCTTCGTCAATCCAGAGGGCTGTCATGTAGAAGGGGGGCCAGACTCGTTCTGTAGGTGCTGAGGGAAAGGGCTGTAGAAACTATAACTGCAAGTTCCAGAGAGAAGAATTGTTTGGCTCTTCACAAATAACTTTCTAAAAAAACACTGTGAGTGGCCAAAGGATGGGAATGATGGCTTCCTAAACTAGGGATCTCCCCACCCGTGGGGTCTCTAGCAAAGGCAGGTAGTCAAGGACAGATCAGAGGCCCTTTGAGGTCCTGGCCTGGTCGGAATTCCTCCTGCTGGAAGGCGGCCCTGCCTGCCTCTCCCTGCCTCGAGGCTATTCCTCCACCTCAGCGCTTTCCCGACATGCCTCCCTCCCTCTCTCTCTCCAGGTCTCTGTTTAAATGCCACCTCCTCTGAGAAGCCTTCTGTGGCCACACTATCCGACACTGCTTCATCCTACCATATACCCCCCGCCCCTGCACTAATCCCTAACTGAATGGATACTCTTTTGGTTGTTTAATTACTATATTAGTCAGGGCGGGTAACACTAGTTAATATTACATCCAACCCCAGAGTTTTCAGTGGCTTAACACAACCGAAGTTTCCATCTTGTCCATATGGCATTTTGAGGTGGTTGTTGGACAGGTAGGCTTACGTGAGGCTATTCATGGGCCAGGCTTCTTCCAGTGTGTGTCCCTGCCACCCCCCAGGGCCCTCTGACTCCCTCCTGCATCCTGTGTGGCCCGCCCATGGGGGAAGATAGAGCAGGGGATGCAGGGAAGCGGCATACATCCCTTTGCCCACATTCCATTAGCCGGCATCTAGTCAGTGGCCACAGGTCCGCATAAAGGAGGCTTCCTGATGTCTAGGAAGAAATGAAATTGCTCTTGCTGAACTCCTAGCAGCCTCAGCTATGCTTATTTATCATATTTCATTGAATCTATGTCATCATCTATTGTTAAAGACACCATTATTCTTGGAACCACTAATCAAATTAAACTATAGCAGGCCATGGACTCAAGATGCATTCCGATTGCCAAGCTGTTAAAATATGAAAAGATGATAGAGCTTCCAGTCAGTGAAATATAGTATTGTCACTCCTTGAGGGCAGGGAACTGTCCACCTTGTGTGCTAATCCATCCCCAGGGCTAAATAGTGGCTGGCACACTGTAGATGGTCAAGGAATAGTCATGGAGTGTCTGAGCGAGGGAGGGAGTGGACGAATGAATGAGGAGGAGGGGATGAATGAATGAGTGGCTCTTCTGGTGAAGTATCAGAACGGCCCTTGGGTGAGGTTGCGTCAGGGAGTCAAGCTGTGCTCACTCACCTGAGCAGGGGTGCCGCTGGGTTTTTCAACAGCTGCCAACGATGATGACAATGCACACGTGTGTATGTGTGCACACGCGCGCACACACATGCAAGTAAGAGACAGAGAGTGTTGGACTGAGATGTCCGCTCCCAGGAGAGAGGCGAGTTCGTTCTGAGGTCTGGTTCTGGTGGCGCCTGAATAAGGACACCCATGGCCTAAAGAAGGATGGAAGTTCCAGCATGCGGAGAGGCACACAAATTCATGGTTAAATGGTAGATAGGAAGGTGCCCAGATGTATGAACATTGGGAGACAGAGAGCAAACATTCTTCCTTGCGACGAGACTGAATGTTTAAGGGATACTGAATGGAAGCCATCTCATTACCCAAAATGAGCTGCTGTAATAGCTGGTAGCATTCACTTATTGAGCACTTACTGTGTGCCAGGCACTGTTCTAAGCTTTTTCCTGTAGTAACTCGCTAATCCTTGAGACCACGCTATGAGATGTGTACTATAATCAGCATCCCCATTTCACAGATGAGGAAGCTGAAACACAGAAGGGTTAAATACCCTGGAAGGGGCAGAACTGGAATTCAAACTCAGGCAGTCCATCCAGTCCCAGCCACTAAGCTCTGCGGCCCAGCACCATGGCTACTGTGAGGATCAAATGCTGTCTAGAAATTGCCATGTGTGTTGTTTATACCACATCGCGGCTTGATGCACGTTGCAAATACAACCAGATTCAATAAGGGTTAAGATCAGTTCGCAGATGTCAGCTTTCCAGTAGCTATTGAAGGGAAGAATCCTTGTGGTGTGTTTGAGCGTGTATTCTGAATGTTTGATGCTGCCGTTCCTCCAAACACTCCCTTTTGTGGTGTTCAGAGCCCGGAGTTGGCCAAGAGGACTCAGGGAACAGCCGCAGGGTCCCTCCGGGTCCTGTTTGAGGGGACACAATTAAGAAGACCAAGGTGAAGGCTGAAGTTTGGAATCAGTGTCTCCAGATGGGCCCCTTTGTCTGGTTTGCGGAGAGCTGCAGTAGGAGCCACATTCTGTCCGCCAGCCGGACCCTCCGAGCCGTCCCAGGGAACCCCCGCTCCACGTCCACTCACCTCCCCTGCTTTGGCAGAGCCTCTCTCGTCTCCCTCTGATGGATGCAGCCTGGGAAACCATGGATAAAAAAGCCCGATTCAAAGGCACTAATTACCCATTATTATTTTCCATGCCGTAATTTGTGTGGAACGAGATTTCAATCAGTTGTCCAGGACCAGTCTGGTTTTGACTAATCTTTCTAAGACACGATGCTTAATTACAGATTTTTGCCATAGCTTCAGCACACGGGGAGGCAGGCTCTTGCCGAAACCAGTTGCTTTCGGGTCATTCTGCAGTCCCGGGTCCCAGAGGGGGCCCCCAAGGGGAGAAAGAGAAGAGGAGGGTTAGGAAAAGTGTTCCAAGATGACCAGATAATATGGAGCCACCGCGAGAGCAGTGGTGTGGTGGCATCGTGGCAGTGGAGGGGGGCAGGGAGCCCCTGCCGGAGTGAGCCCTGCCCCCCGGGGCAGGTCACCACTATTCCCTATGCCTCTCAACCCCAACCAGCCCCCAGCTGGCCTGGCTGTCTAGTTAGTAGCTTGGAGTGAGTCGCAGCTTCTCGGCCCCTCATCTGCAGGTCGTCAGGGTGGACAGCAGAATCCCTAACTTACAGTCCACTGACCCCAGCTGTGCTAGTGCGTCTGTCCAGGAAAAGAGACCCACTGTTGAAAGATACACATATGTAAGATTGCAATCACATAGAAGTGATAGAAATACCATGTATTAAAATAGGTGATTTAGACCACTCGGGGGGAAAATCAATTTGAATTAAAGAAATATGCGAGTTTAAGAAAAAAATACATAATTACTGGACCCCATAAGTATAGGATTGGATTAATTCTAATCTTTGGTTCCTAATACTTGTCCTCATTGGCCACCTCACCCTCTCTCTCTTCCTTCCCTGCTTCCTCCCTTCCTCTGTTGTAAGTGCCCATGAGTTCACATCCCAACAGGAAGATGGGATGGTTATTCACATTTAGCCATGTGGTCCTCCACATCCCATCCCCTATTAAGGGTTCCTTCTATATTCTTTAATATTTTTTTAAATTTTTAAAAATGTTTTATTTATTTCTGACAGAGAGAGAGAGACAGCGTGAGTAGGGGAGGGTCAGAGAGAGAAGGAGACACAGAATCTGAAACAGGCTGTCAGCACAGAGCTCAATGCAGGGCTCAAACTCACGACCTATGAGATCATGACCTGAGCTGAAGCCAGACACTCAACTGACTGAGGCACCTAGGCACCCCATATTTTTAAAGGAAGTTTAGCTGTGCTACTTTTAGGTTCCTTGAGGGGCTGATTCCTAACAAATAAAGCTTTGCTGGCCGCTCTGAGGGTCTACTACAACGAATTGCTCTGGTGGCCCCTGGTTAACGAATTAATTATAGAAACGTACATAAGAATCCCTCAAATGTTCAGAAGCCATTTTTCTTCTGTATAGTAGATTCCCCATTTAGGCTTATTTACCCTCTTACTTTGTCTAACCAACCACTTTCCCTCCTGGTAAATGGCAGGTTCCTTGTGGAATCATCCTCCATCCTATACCTGGGGACTTAGCTGAGGGAAGAGCTTTGCTGGGTTTGACCACAGGTGGCCAAATGACGAGTTTTCTGGAAGGGGCTTCCCGGAAGAATCATAACAGTAAGCCAGCATCCTCGGAGTGCCTGCTGGGCGCCAACTTGGGCTCAACATTTTGCGTACACTAGTGTATGGTCGCGCTCTGAGGCCGAGAGAGAGTGACTGCAAAGTAAGCAGCTCATATGTGGCAGAACTGGCTCACGTGGTACTGCTGTGCAGGCTCGTACCCAAGTGACAGAGCTCCTGTTTTTGCTCTTATAAGTGTGGCCTCACTCAGCGCAGAGCCAAAAGGGGGCTGTGGGGGCAGGTGTCCTGGCTTGCTGTGGGTGGGCGAGGTGGGCTCTGTCCTACAGAGGAAAGCAAGCCAGGCCCTAGGCTAATCAGGCCCATTCAAAGTGCTGCCCTCTGTGAGCTGTTCCTCCAGAAGCTTCCCTCCTGCTTGCCCAGCAGGCCGTGTGAGGGGCCAGATCCCTGGGATCCCAGCTGAAAAGTTGACAGTTGTCTCTTGCTGGCACACGGGAGTTTCTCTTCCTCTACAGATGTGTAGCAAAACAGCTCAACTGGCTGCGTTTCCCAAGACTTTTTGGTCTCCATGGACAACCCACTTTGTTGTCCAGCAGAAGCAGAGATGACTCCCCGCCTCCATCAGTGAGCTCAGGCGCCCCTGGACGCCAGGCCACTCGGATGCACAAGACTCCACACTGGACGCTAAGAGGGCCAGGGCTAGAGAGCTGGCTGGGGTTGGGGGAGACTGCGGCGGATCAGATGGTGGCGAAATTGAGGCCAGCTCTGGCTGTGCTCCGGTTATGCATGGATCACAGTGTGGGGTGGGGGAGAAATGATGCCTCAAGGGCCTGCAGCCACTGACTCCTCTTTCAGAGGCTGCTTCCACGGGCCCTCTGTCCCTCCCATAAAGTCAATAGTCATCGATCCCATTGGGAACTGGGTCCCAGCCAACCACAGATGACGACTCCATGTGACCCCCTCCTCCCCAGAGTGAAGTGGCCGCCACCTCCCCTCATCCGGAGGCTGCAGCCTCCCTGCACACCATCTCAGCACCTGCCCTGTGGCCACATCCCCCTGGGCCTTGGCACCCAGCCTCCACCTCTGACATCTTCCCCTGACCCCATCTCCAATCCCCCAACTTTCTCACTCCTTCCTCTGCTCTCCCCCTTAGCCTGCAGTCCTGGAGACCACCCTGCTCCTGGGCCCTCCCCCTGTTTCCTTCCACTTCTGCACTTTATGCTCTCACCCCCTCTGTCCCAGACCTGCACCATTCATCGGCCCAACCCTCCACTGTGGGCCCCCTGCCCTCCCTCTTTCCTCATACATCTACGTCAGTAGTTATCATTCTGGGGGGATTTTCCCCCAGAGAACATTCGGCAGTGTCTCGAGGTTTGTGTTGTCCTGTCTGGGGCAGAGTGGGACTGTGCTACCCACATCTAGTGGGTAGAGGCCAGGGATGCTCTTAAACACCCCACAGTGCACAGGACGGGCCCACAACAAAGTACTTTGCCCCAGATGTCAGTAGGGCCCAGGTTGAGAAACCTAGATCTAAGCTGCTGGAGACGGGGCTCCCCCCTGCATTGGTGTCCCTGCAGTGTGGGCAAAGGGGCCTGGAATATCCCAGATGCCCTGATTTCTGCTCTCTCCTCCCCCCACCCCCAGTTGCTATAGCAAGCTTCCTTCCTTCACTCCCCGTGGCTCCCACGTGATAGACTGAGTGGAGACTGAGTGGAGGGAACAGGGAGGTGAGGGCTCTCAGCTTTTCCTTCTGCCACCCACAGACCTCCCCTGTGCATGACCAACCTCTCCCCCCGCCCGCCGCCTTACTGCTTCAGCTCCTTTCTCTTCCTGCATTCCAGATTCATGTCACACCCTGCCAAGTCCCCTGGCCACATCATTCCCAAGCTCGATGCCCCTAAAATCACAACTGCGCTGCTAAAACAAACGGACCCGCAAATGCAGACTGCTGGCCCCCCTTGCAGAGGTGCGTGTGCAAATTATGACTGTGGTCAGGTCAGACCCAGGCAGCTCCCCCCTCAGCAAGCACCTCAGCTGACTCTGGTGAAGATTGAACTGGAATTTGGGAAAACCTGACATTTTTTACCTTTTAGATCTTCAGTCTGTGCTTCTTGATTTGTTCTTTACTGTTAGCATTGAACGTAGAGTCACCAGGTAATTCATGGCCCACTTAGGAGAGAATAGTGGGGGGCAATAGGTACTTAGCAGGTTGGTGGGTAGGTTCAGGGTCGCCCAGGGCAAACTGCAAAGCATGGATTCCATAATTTTTAAAAACCTTAAGTTCCTTCCATTCTTTTAAAAAAATTTAAATGTATTTATTTAAATTCAAGTTAGTTAATATGTAGTGTAGTTTCAGTAGAACCTAGTGATTCGTCACTTACATACAACACCCAGTGCTCATCCCAACAAGTGCCCTCCTCAATGCCCATCACCCACTTAGCTCATCTCCTCACCCCTTCCAGCAACCCCCAGTTTGTTCTCTGTATTTAAGAGTCTCTTAAGGTTTGCCTCCCTCTCTGTTTTTATCATATTTTTCCTTCCCTTCACCTATGTTCATCTGTTGTGTTTCTTAAATTCCATATATGAGTGAAATCATATGATATTTGTCTTTCTCTGACATTTCGCTTAGCATAATACACTCTAGTCCCATCCACATTGTTGCAAGTGGCAGGGTTTCATTCCTTTTGATGGCTGGGTAATATTCCATTGTCTATATAAACCATATCTTCTTCATCCACTCATCTGTTGATGGACATGTGGGCTCTTTCCATACTTTGGCTATTGTTGATAGTGCTCCATAGACATTGGGGTGCATGTGCCCCTTCCAAAAAGCACACCTGTATCCCTTGTATAAATACCTAGTAGTGCTATTGCTGGGTCGTAGGGTAGTTCTATTTTAAATTTTTTGAGGAACCTCCGTACTTTTTTCTAGAGTGGCTGCACCAGTTTGCATTCCTACCAGCAGTGCAAGAGGGTTCGTTCCCCTTTCTTCCTATCCTGGCCAGCATTTGTTGTTTCCTGAGTTAATTTTAGCCATTCTGATGAGTGTGTCTGGTGATCTCCCATTATGGTTTTGATTTGCATTTCCCTGATGATGAGCGATGTTGAGCATCATTTCATGGTCTTGTTAGCCATCTGGATGTCTTCTTTGGAAAAGTGTCTGTTCACATCTTCTGCCCATTTCTTCAATGGATTATTTGTTTTTTGAATGTTGGATTTGATAAGTTCTTTATAGATTTTGGATACTAACCCTTTATCTGATAATGTCATTTGCAAATATCATCTCCCATATGGAAGGTTGCCTTTTAGTTTTGTTGATTGTTTTCTTAACACACCCCCCTCCTACTCAAGGAAAACCAACAATGGCCCACAATAACAACAACACATTCTTCATCTGCCTCCATAATCCTCAGATTCAAAGGAATGGTGCTGCCTGAAGGTGTGCCAGGAGGCTCCCCACCCTCACATCCTTTTCTACCCTTTGCAGCCAAACTTCTTGAAAGAGTTGTCTGCATTCACTGGCTCCTCCAGCCACGGCCAAGTGACCTCCATCCCCATGGTGCCTTGATGCTCCCTTGAGAAGACACCAGCCACCTCCTGAATGATCACTGCAGTGGATGCTTCCCCAGTCTGACCTCCCCTGACCTTGTAGACACGTGTGACCTTTTGCCACCCCTTCTCATTGCATTTCCAAGACACATGCTCTTTCTAAAGCATGCTTTAAATAGTAGTTTATTTGTTTATTTAAAGAGTAGTTTAAAGAGTAGTTAACTACTGTTTAAAGAGTAGTTAAATGTTTATTTTTGAGAGAGAAGGAGGGAGGGGAAAGGGGCAGAGAGGGAGGGAGACAGAGGATCCCAAGCAGGCTCTGTGCTGACAGGAGAGAGCCTGATGGGGGGAGGGGCTCAAACTCACAAACAGTAAGACCATGGCCTGAGTGCAAGTCAGATAAGCTTAACCAACTGAGCCACCCAAGCGTTTGGCTAAAAAGCGTTTTAAAGAATGCTTTTTATAGGGGTGCTAAGGGTGTCTGGGTGGCTCAGTCAGTTGAGCCTTTGACTTTGGCTCAAGTCATGAGTTTGAGGCCTGCATTGGGCTCTGTGCTGACAGCTCAGGTTCTATGTCTCCTCTCTCTCTGCCCCTCCCCTCTCCAGCGGTCGGTCTTTCTCTCTCAAAAAATAAACATTAAAAAAATGCTTTTCATATTCTTCAGCTCCTCTGGCTGGTTCTTCTGCCCCCACTTCCTGGACTTCTTTCTCCTCTGTCCTTTAAATTTTGCTTTGGAATGTGTGAACGATGTGTCAGAGGTCAGGAGAGATGGAGACAAGGTTTTCCTGGAGGGTCTGGCGTCTCCAGCAAATTTTGTCCCTGGCCTGGTACATGGAGGACCCGGTAGCCTAGAGGGGTTCTGTGCCCCCAGAGCGTTCTCAACTCTCACACTGTAGGGCAAGAAATGGCCGCGAGGAAGGTCCAGGGCTTTGGAGCTCTCCTCTACTGTTTATGAGGGCTTTGAGCTTGAGGCTTTTGCCCGAGGCAGGCCTTCCCAAGGCCAGAAGGACGGGAGGCCGAGCGATGGAACAAAGAGCTTGCGTCTGCAGTCAGACATGGCTGGTTTGGGTCCCAGCCTCTTCTGTACCCCAGGTGACCTAGGACAAGCTTCAAGCTCCAGCTTTTCTCTTCTGGGAAGGGGTTGATACTGCCTGGCAGACAGACTGGGGACTAGACCAGATGGTACAAAAGGAGGCATCCAGCGTGTGACTGCACTTGGTGGATGGCCACTGAACTTGTCTAGCCCAGCCTCTGGGGCAGAGCTCAGACAGGCAGCTCCTGAGCTTGGAAAAAAGAGAAATTTGGAAGGAAGCTTCCACAGAGAAAAGAAGCTGTGTCCCCCTGGAGAGGGTGTTCATTCAGTCTGCAACCATAAATGAATGAACAGTCGAACCAGCTGGGGCCCAGTGGTGGGCCAGGGGGAAGGTAGCACCCCCTGGCTCTTTCTGGTGCTCTATGCACGTGTGTTTGTTTAGTCTGCTCTTCCTGAGACGGAATGAGCTGCTGCTTCTTTTTCTTATGTTTGTTTATTTTTGAGGGGGTGGGGAGGGTCAGGGAAAGAAGGGGACAGAGGATCCGAAGCAGGCTCTGTGCTGACAGCGGACTGCCTGATGCGGGGCTCAAATAGACGAACCGTGAGATCATGACCTGAGCCAAAGTTGGATGCTTAACTGAGTGAGCCACCCAGGCGCCCTGGGAATGAGGTTCTTGAGATCATGGGCCATGCTTGTTGTGACCTGTCCCATCCTCTGGCCAGCACTCGGCACACAGGAGGTGCCTGGACTCGGCATGACTCTCCCTAGATAAGACATTCTGGGCGGGGGCAGGGGTACCAAAATCATGGTCCTGGGAAAAAGAAGAATGAAATCCTCAGACCCTCCTCCTATCCAAACATACACAACTGGGCTGCAGGCAATAAAGTAGTGGCTGGATTTCTGTGCCACTCCGAGGCCAAGGTCAAGTTTGCTTCCTTCAGCCCTGGAGTCTCTGGAGATGATAAAAGGCCTACTTGAGAGACCAAATGAGGTGGGTGACGTAGGCATGGTGAATGGTGACGTAGGGTCAGGCTCCTATTGACCTGGTGATACCTCGGGTAGCTGAAACTGCAGATAAGGGAGCAGGGGATACTGTTGTTGCTGTAATTACTGTTAATATCAAGTGTATTCCCAAAACCTCTGGAGTTCTTTTGAGTTTCAGGGAGGGGTGAGGATGGAGGGCTGGAGTCTGGGGGGTGTCTCCTGGGCAGGGTTTGTCACGGTGGGCCTAGGGTGCTTCTGTGACCTGCAGAGCCTAAAGCAGCGAGCGGGAGGAGATTACAGATTGAAGGACCCCTGGTCAGCTTTCCCCACCTGCCCTGTGCAGAGATGCTGTGGGGAGGTGACCCAAAGGTGCCTACCCAGGCAAGATTTCCTGCCTGGATCATGCCCTGCCAGGCTGATGGTATTTCCTGTGGACACACCAGGGACCTGCTGGTGGACAGAGGGGAGGCGGGTGGTCATACGGAACCCTGGACGATGACAGTGCAGCAGCCAGAGCTGTTAAAAGACCCAGAGGAGACCCTCAAGTGGAAACCTGGGGAAACCTGGGGCTTGTGGGAGAGGCGTCTCAGAGGACTTGGAAACGGTACATTTGGAACAGAAGAGACCCGAGAGCCTCCTCTATCTTCAGATGCTGCATTCCAGTAGATAAACTTGAGAGTAGTAACCTTACGTGTATCTTTTATCTTTCTATCTGCAGCTCCGGGTCTCTGATTAGAACCACCTGTGGGGCAATGCGTTCCCTGTCAATGCAGATGTTCAGATGTAGATGGATGGAACAGCCCCTCGGGAGGTGTACTATGAAATCATTAGTGACACCAGGGATGGCGAAAGCCCCTCCCATCACTAGATCGCATTTGGTGGCGTGGGTGTGGGCCTTGTGGGTGCGGCAAAGCAGCCCCTTCCCTGGCGGTGACCAGTCCTTTCCTCAAAGGACTGCTCAGAAAATGGGGGCTCCCTCTGAGCGTTATTAGAGGTGGTCTGTGGCTGCTCCCCAGTGGACCCTCCAGGCCTGGGCCGCGCCCCCCCCCCCCCCCCCCCCCCCCCCCGCCCCCCACCAGGAGCCATCTTTCTGCAAATACGGCTGTACCAGTGATCATTCAGCCCTTTTCCTTCTCCAGGATCTTTCTCTCTTTCCTTTCACCTGCTCCACGGGCATAAGCCTTGGCCACCTCCTTACCTACCTCCTTACCTCCGCACAGCCAGGTCAAGGTCAGGTGGACCCTGACCCAGCCTCCTGCCTCCAGATCCTGGATGGCCCCAGAGGTCTTAAGTGCGGGCTGGAGCTGGGTTTCCCATTTTAAACATCCACGTTTATCAGGCTGCTGTGCGCTTTGCTTGTGCCTCTGGAGAGAGGTTCCTCCCCTTGTCCTGGGACCCTGTGGGAGCGTCACCCCTTGATCGCCTTCTCGCCCACCCAGCGTGGTTCTGGGAGGAGGGACTCTCATTTCGGGAACCATTTATGACCCTTCACAGTGATCTCGTCATGTTGGTAATGCTCCCTTGCCTCAGTGGGTGAGGTAGGAACGCTCAGAGTTTGAAATTTAGGGTTAAGAAAGCACCAGGGATGCGAGGAGCTAGGGCTGGAAGGGCACCCTCATGCACCTCCTGGAAACACAGTCTCTGGGGCTGGGTGGGGCTGCAAATCAGCTGCTGAAGGGTTGGGGGGAGGGAGGGGGCCTGGAGCCACCATCCAGATGTGCCCTGGGCCAGAGGCAAACCCCAGAGCAGCCTTTGTCACCAGCCCTGCCTCTTGCCCTGGCCAGGTGCCCTGGTGGCATGTCTGGTCCCAATCTCAGTGATGGTGGCACACTGGGGAAGCACCAAGATGGCCTTTCCCAGTGTCCCAGTGGAACTGGGTGGAGTGGGTTACCAGGTCACTGTACTGAGGGTGTCTGGGCCAGGGCTAGTATGGATTCCACCTGTAGCCATATGTATTCTTGTTGTGCAGGAAGGTTGGCCAACTACTTTGTCTGCTCATTACCACTTCCTGTCTGTCACCCTTATGCCCGCAGAGAGCTGGCGTGCCTAATCTGAAGTTCATCGATCAAACATAGTTTTTTCAGGACGCCTAGGTAGCCCAGTGGGTTGAATGTCAGACTCTTTAATTTTGGCTCAGGTCACAATCTGAGCCATCAGGGGATGGAGCCCTGAGTGGGGCTGCACGCTGGGTGTGGAGACTGCTTGGGATTCTGCCTCCCTCTCCCTCTGCCGCTGCCCCACTCATGCTCTCTCAAAAAAAATAAATAAATAAAAAAAAGAACATAAAACCCTCGTTTTTTCTTTGAGAACTCAGAAGGTTTGGGGGTGGGGGGGGTGATGCCAGAAAGTTGCTCTGGGCCGTGCAGTGTCCCGACCCGTTGACCTCCGGGGCCAGCATTTTATCTCAGCAACGCCTTAGCATCGAGCCCCTCCCAGCCACCCCGCCCACTTGGTGCCCGGAGCCCAGAGCTAATTCCTGGGGCCAGCGTCACACCCACCGCGCCCTCCGCAGAGCTGACTTGCCCGCGCTCTGTGTCCACAGGCTGCTCAACAGAATGTCCGCTGACGACAGGCACCTGGGCTCCAGCTGCGGCTCCTTCATCAAGACAGAGCCGTCCAGCCCGTCCTCGGGCATCGACGCTCTCAGCCACCACAGCCCCAGCGGCTCGTCCGACGCCAGCGGGGGCTTCGGGCTGGCCCTGGGCGCCCACGCCAATGGTCTGGACTCGCCGCCCATGTTCGCAGGCGCCGGGCTGGGCAGCACCCCGTGCCGCAAGGGCTACGAAGACTGTGCCGGCGGCCTCATGGACGACTCGGCCATCAAGTGCGAGTACATGCTCAACGCCATCCCCAAGCGCCTGTGCCTCGTGTGCGGGGACATCGCCTCCGGCTACCACTACGGCGTGGCCTCCTGCGAGGCCTGCAAGGCCTTCTTCAAGAGGACCATCCAAGGTGCGTGAAGGCAGGGCAGGGGCTGGGCGCGCGCAGGCAGGGGCGCTCCGCCTGCAGGTGCGGCGGGAAACCCGGTGGTCTCCGCCCGCTGCCGGGTCGGGCCCCAGCACCGCTACAGCAGGGGCTGGTAGCGTCTCTTTCCCACCTCTCAGGGTTTCTGCTTTGGGGCTTCGTCCAGACTCTTAAGTCCACTCCCCGGTGGCGCCCCCAGAAACCCAGGGAAAATCCACGCAGATGCACCGTGCAGGTGCCTCTCACCGGTGTGGGGAACACTGTCGAGAGCGGTGCCTAAGAGCTGCTTTTGGGGAGAAAATCATGTTGTTTGCCCTGCAGTTCCAGACCCTCGCTGTAGAAAGGGTTCTTGTTTTGATGTTTTAACGGCACAAATGAAGCAGGAATATTTTCTTAATTGGGAAAGAGCGGGTCCTCAAGGGCTCTTACAGTGCCTGTGTATCAGCTGAGTCCTGTTCTGATGGCCACGAGGCGGGTTGCCTCTTTCACAGGATGTGTGAGTTATTCCTATGAAGGTGTGTGAGAGTCCTGGTGGGTGGCCTCTGAAAGGTAACCCACAGTTAACTGGAGGATGATGATGAGTCCACCCCCCACCCCAACCCCCTAAGAGCTGTCATCAAGTTTATGGCAGAGGGTCCAGCCCAGGGAATGACCTGGCACATGATAGCAAAGACTGTGACTGCAGCAGGCCATTGGTAGAGCACTTGGGCCATTCGTTCCATCAGGGATCCATTGAGCACTTACTAAGTGCCAGCCATTACACTAGGTGCCATTGATCGGATAGACAAAAAGCCCTCTTCGTGCACGGAACTGAAAGGAGGTGATGCCATTCCACTGGAGCAGAAGCTGCAGCCAGACCAGACAGAACCCAGGGGCACCTGGCCTGTCCCTGGCCCTGCCTGGCTGTCCTCAGGGTGTCTTCCCTCCCCCCTTCCCCATTTCGTTTTTGGAAGAGTCAGGTTGAGCTTTCCTGGGATGACTTGCGGTGTATTCGTTCAACAAATATTTGTTTAAATTTCTTATGACTATTTATTTATTATATTAGTCGAGGGCCTTAAGATTGGCCATGTTTCCAATTCTGTTGAGAGGTTGTGGTGTAGTGGCCATCCAGACAGCTCCATTGGGTACCCTACAGCTAGATGCCCCTGGGCATGCAGCCTCAGTTTCTCTCCAGATTCCTTTCCTTCTCGGTAAAGTGCAGGGCTGTCATTCCTTCCTCACATAGAGATGCTAAAAGAAGAGTGAGTTAAACGTATAAAGCACTTATAATATTGCCTGGTGCTTCGTAAGTACTAAATAAATGCAAGTATGATTTTCACTTTTAGAATATCACAATGCATTATTACTAAGACGACAGACACATAATTTGTTTTATCGTACAGAGCGGGCTTTTGTAATTACATATATTTAAGTAAAATGGTATATTTTGATTTAGGACTTAAATTATTTTGGCTATTTTAGTTACAGATAATATTTCTTTTTTTTTTTAACGAACCCTTAAAAACCATGGTAAAAATTCAACCAGTGCAAAACAGGAAAGCAGTAAAAAGAACATTTTCCTAAAACCCCAGACTCGGGTTCCTTACACCTTCCTGAGAAGGAGCCATGGTACATGCTGCTTTTAGCAAGTATTTATGGAGCGTGTTCACATCAGGCACTTTGCTAGCCTCCAGTGCGGTGAATAAATGCATCCCGGCCCCTGAGGGCTTCATACTCCTGAGTCTGAGAGGACACCCTGAATCTCTGGATCTGAAAAGCGCTGTGTGATAATTTTAAGCCTTCTGCCTCAGCCAGGGTTGAAAACCTCCAGTCTGCTAGCCAATCAGTATCATTGGGTATTTGACAAATAAACATGAGATGTTTAAACCAATTTAAGTTACTGAGATAGCAACTGTTTTCTTCCCGGATCAGGAAGCGGGTCTGGTAAGATTGTCATTATTTCTTAGATTCTTTGAGGTCAGCTTTGGAAAAATTGCTTTTTAGGAGACAATCCCATGCTCTTTATTCCACATTGTTCTGGAGTGAAGCTTCTGGATCAAATTTTCTAACAGGAGAGGCTGGTGCAGGAACCCTGCCGTCCCTCACCAGAGGCCCGGGTGCGGAGAGTATCCTCAGCACACCAAGAGCCCACAGGAAGGATTTGTAAATAGTTTTAATTACTTGCTCCACGAAGAGGATAGTGATCTTTTCCCAGAAGTCCGAGGACAAGCAGCAGCATGTAATGCAGTCAGAACTTAGATGCTCCTGTCTTTTTTCTCTGTCCCAAGTTCTGGTTCTCATTTAGAACCAGGAAGAGGTTTCCGTTTAGAACCGGGAAAAGTACATTCTACAGCTGATGGTTTCCTCCGGTTATTTTATTAGGTCTTTGGTTTTGTTCTGACATGGATTTTGACTTCGTTGTTTCTGAACATAATGGTTGTAGAAAATTTGGAAACATAGTTAAAGGATAAAGAGAAAAACCAAATTTGGACAAGCTCAGAGACCAGCGGGTACCTTGTGAGTGAGAGAGGTACTGGGCGGGAGTGGGGGGCAGGAGAGGAGAACGTAGCACCTGCGCTCAAGACCCTGGCATCTAAAGCTTAGAGAATGTGAGTTTGCAGGCCTGGCCTAAGGCTCCAAACCAGGGTACGGTCCCCTAAGCATGTGACCAACTGGGGTGACTCAGTCGGTTAAGCCTCTTACTTTGACTTAGGTCATGATCTCACAGTTTGTGAGCTCAAGCCCCGAGTCAGGCTCCTTGCTGACATCAGAGAGCCTGGTTGGGATTCTCTCTCTTCCTCTCTTTCTGCCCCTCTCCCTCCAACTTTAAAAAAAAATAAAGAGGATATTCAGGCCATTCTTTTAAGTCTGGTAGCTTGGACTGAGGGCCTCATCACAGGATGATCCATTCACTAATTTACATAAATGCTTGGAAAAAGCTCTGAAGTCATGGCTAGCTCATATTCTGTCTCCTTAGATCCCTTCAGTCTCTCAATTTGATGGTAATACCAATATGGAAAGAAGTTTATAGAAACAAGGACGTCATGGTAAACATATGGGGAAAAACCCTCAGACAGTTATTTTCTTTTAAATTTTATTTTTAAGTAATCTCGACACTCAACGTACGGCTCAAACCCACAACCCCGAGATCCACCGACTGAGCCAGCCAGGTGCCCCCAGCCATTTCTTTCCTGTAAATGTTCTTTTTTTTTTTTTAAATAGTTTATTGTCAAGTTGGTTTCCATATAACACCCAGTGCTCATCCCCACAAGTGCCCTCCTCCATGCCCATCACCCCCCTTCCCCTTCCCCCCATCCTGTAAATATTTCTTGAGTACTCTCTCTGTGCAGCACTGTGGGGCTGGGGGAAGGGGCTGGGAGAGGTGGGCTGAGGACACCCTACAGGCTGAAGCCAGCTTTTGTCTATCAGGTTGGATTAGGACCTTGCCGCACCTATTCGTTTACATAGACTCTGGCTGCTTTGGTGCTGCTGCCGCAGGGTGTCACAAAGCGTAGTTTACTGTCTGGCCCTCTACAGAAGAAATTTCCATTCCCCTGTGCTATAGCATTGAACAAGGTAGGGACGGTCCCTCTGCCCTCCAGGGGCTTATGATCAACCCCTAGCAGTGCACTTTAAGTGTTGAGTACAGCTTTGCCTGCTCGGATTCTATGTGAAAGCGAGCTCATTGCCTGTGTGGAGGTGGTGATGACACCAAGAACAGCTTAGACACAAAAAAGGCACCTTCCTGAAGGGACGCTGGCTCCACAGTCAAGGAGATAATCCTGGACCTGACTGAATTTACTAGCATTTCTAAGGGGGGGAAATGTGCTTACCTAAGAGGATTGATCAGTCCCCGAGGCATAGAAAAAGAAGGCAGGCTTTGGCAAAGGCACCACTCCTAAGAAATGGGAGTCAGCCTGGGGACAGACTGATGTCATTAAACACTCAGTTGATGTGATTANGGCCCCCCCCCCCCCCAGGTCTTCTGCTCTTTTGCTTGGAGTGAACTTGCTGGTTAGGCACATCAGTTTCTTTGTACTTGAATGTCCATTGTGGGGCTTATACATCAGCCTTCATAGTTTGGTCAGTGTGAGTCTGGCCCTGAGAGATGGAGCTCCTTTCTGGACTAAGATACTGACCTCACAGTAATGAAAACCTTTGTAATGAGTAGCAAAGTGATGAAGTGCCCTCTTGGGGAGCCACCTGGGGGCTTTTCCAGGATGTATCCCCAAACCTTCACCCTGTCATCCTGCCTCCTGTTCCCCTGAGAAACTAGAAGCCCTCAGTGGGAACGCCCTTAGTTGTTGCCAACAGGGCTACCCATCACCCCCTGCCCTCACCCCTGCACGCTCGCACTCGGGGATTGCTGCCCACGACCACTGCAAGAAGTGTCTCCGGCCCCGGGCTCTGGGCAAATCCCATCTCCTCCCCACTTCCTGGAGACCCTCCTACCCACTATCTCCTCTTCTACCCTCTCACTTCCTCGCCTCCTCCCTTCTGCATTTAAATACTTCTGGTATCTGCAGTCAAAGACAAAGAAAACAAAACAATACCCACACCCCCTCAACTTTCAGCTTCCAGCCCACCTTTCCCTTCCTCTTCTCAGTTCTTGACCAGCTTTCCTGCCCTGTATCTGTATCTACTCCTTCCCGTGCTCCCCATGCTGTCCTGATGAGTCCCAGTTCAGCCTCCCCACCACGCTCCAGTTCCTTCAGCACCCACAGAACATTTCCTATTGGATGTTCTGGAAGCACCCAAATGCAACAAGTGCTGCCTGCCTTCAGACGTCTCTCCTTGTGTCCCAGTGGTCGGTCCCCCAGTGTGCAGAACTGGGTCTTACCTGGAACTTGACTTCCTGCCCCCCATCCCAGACCAATGTCCCCACAGCCACATCCAGTTCATCTCCTTCCTTCGTGTCCCTTGACCTGACACATTTCTCCGTTCGCCCTGCTCCATTCTGGGCTACACTGACCACTATAGCTTCTAGTCTGGTCTCCCGGCTGCCGGACTCCCCCCTTCCCAGTCTGATTTCTCCTGTGCTGCCTGGGAGACCTTTCTGAACCAGCATCTGAACGGCCCCCCTCCTGTCTTGCTTGTGGGTAAACGTAGCTCCAGGACGTGATTGAGGTGTCCTCTGGGCTTGCCCGATGCTGTCCCCTGCCACTCTCCCTTGCAGGCTGTGGGTCCGCCTGACTGCTGTGTTTTCCAGTTCCCAGACTTTGTCACACCCCATCCCTTTCTAGACTTTGCAGATATTTTTCTCCTTACTCTGCCTTCCCCAACCTCTAGTCCTGACTTTTGTCCTTAGGTCTCTGGATAGCTGGTGTTTCCTCCGGGGAAGCCTTTTTCCACTTCCAAGTCCGAGCCCTCTCATCTGACATGGATGGTGCCCCTCCTGGGTTGCCCTGGGGACCTTCTGCCAGCACATCGACAACTGTTACCACACTACATGGTTCTTGCCATGATCGGACTGGGTCCCCAGGGAGACGATAAGCTCTAGGGAATGGGTCTTACCTGGAACTAAACCCCATGATTGCCACGGAACCCCAAGTCTTCCCACAGGGCCTGGTGCCTGGGAAGTCGTTCGGGTGTCCGTATAGAAGGTGATCCCCAAAGTCATCCATCCTCCCTGTATTCCCCACGAGGACGAACTAAAGAAGTTTGGCCAATTTGCCTGTGGAAACTTAAAGGGTTCTAGATAAAATAGTCAAATGTCTACTTAAAACAATGCGTTAATTTTAGTTACACTTGTGTACTTTAAATCACATTTCGTAAATATACTATATTTTTTGAAAAACATTTTCCTACTCACATTTTGCTTTTTTAAATACTTTATTACTTTTTTAATGTTTATTTTTTATTTTTGAGAAAGAGAGACAGAGCACGAGCAGGGGAAGGTCAGAGAGACAGGGAGACACAGAATTCAAAGCAGGCTCCAGGCTCTGAGCTGTCAGCACAGAGCCCGACACAGGGCTCAAACTCCTGGACTGTGAGATCATGACCTAAGCCTGAGTCTGACGCTTAACTGACTGAGCCACCCAGGCGCCCCTCTATTCACATTTGTGAAGCAAGATTATCAAACTTGTCACGGAGACCTTTGACTAAAGTGTCTCTGCCTTTTCTAGGGCCACCTCCTGATTCATTTAATAGTGTTTCAGAGCACACTGTCTTTACTCCTATCTTAGTTACTTGAAATTTTAAGAGTATATATGTGCTCCTAAAAGGGTCATTTTGAGCTATAAGTATAGTTCCTAGGGCATTAGCACAGTTCTTTTTTATTTGTGCCGGTTTATAACCATGATTTCCACAAGGTATTCGGTACTCCACTGCTTTTGACACTCATTTAATTGTGAGGTCAGATTCTCAGGAGTAACTAAATTTGCATGAAATATCTTTACCCCCTTGTTACTGGTTCAGTTGGATGACTGGCATTGGTTGAGGCCTTCTTCGGGCAGTGGCTCTTCCGCCGTGATGGTTGGTTAATATAAAGTGGTGGGCATAGCACCTCTGTTATGAGATGTCACAAAGTCTCAGATATTAGGCAACTTCTTTTCTACAGGACAGTGTTTGGGGGACACACCTGCCTTACGTTTGACCTTATGAAGTAGTTATTCAGCTCTTTGTTGAATATTGATTGAGTCTCAGCCACTGTATGGGGAGCTGAGCTGAGGGTGGATCAGAGGCCCCCATTCTGTGGGGCTGCCGTCTGGGGGGAGGGCACACAGAAAACACGATAGCATGTAAAGATGCATCATAGCCGACTTGAGGCAGGTGCTGTGAAAGAGAAGAGCTGATGATAAGATGAAATTGATCTAGTTTAGAAGATCAGGAAGGCCATGCTGAGAAGATAACTTCCAAGGTAAGGCAAAGCATGTGGAAGAATCGTGGGGTTGGCACTCCAGGCAGAGGAAAGAGTTGATGTGTTTCAACCAGAAAGAGGACCAGTGTGGCTGGTGTGAGTGCGGGAGACAGGGACGGAGATGGGGCTGCGGAGGCTGGCGACATCCCGGGTCTGGGTGGTGGGAGGCTTGGTGTGTGGTGTACTTGGATTTTCTTCTAGGAGCAGAAGCCATTGATGAATAAATGAGCACATACTGCTGCGGGGAGGGTAAAGCCATCCTGTACCCCTTCCTACGTCCCCAGGGCATGTGGCCAACTTAGCAGGTCACCAGGAGGCCCTTGGAGCAGCTCCTGGTCTGTGACTTAAGATGAGGAGGGCAAGTAGGAAAGAAGGCCTGGCAGGCACTGCTTCATTCACGGGGGCCCAGACGCAGGCTTGGAAGGAAACTCCCCACGGAAGGGGCAGGGAGATGATCGATGGGTTATCCTGCCTTGGACCACCTCCAGGCCTTTTGTGCTGGAGAATGAGGCCGGGGGTCCCATGGGACACCAGACAAGGGGGCTGCAGAGACCGCCAGGAGTGAGCGGGAGTCCAGACTAGGTTGCTGTCCCAGCCCTGCTACTGACCAGCTGGCTGACCTTGGGCAGGGACTTGCTTCCTCTTTTCTCCCCATTTCCTCATCTGTACAAAGAGCCCATTAAACCTGCCAACCGATTGCTGTCTGCAGGGCACTGGGGAAATGAGAAGACCAAATCACAGCTGGAGTGCAAGTTAGGTGAGACAGAGCCCGGGGCCGGGGGGTGGGCATCTCGGAGGAAGGCCGTGCGAGTAGGAGGGAAAGGTGAGCGTGTCTGGCAGAAAGAACAGCAGGAGCCAGAGGCCCAGAGGAGCGGGAGGTGCTCCGCTCAGAGTGGGGGCTCCGGTGGCAGAGGCTGGTGGGGAAAGCAGCAGAGGCTGGTGGGGAAAGCAGCAGGAGGCTGGATGTCACAGCGCTTCAGGGGCTTTGTGGAGGAAGAATATAGAGTAATACTGAGATTCCAGGGCTGTGTCGCCTGGCTTAGAATCCCAACTTGACAGTTTCTTTCTTGGTCAGCTTGGTAAAGTTACTTAGTTTCTCTGGGCTTTAATTTCCCTGTCAGTGAAATGGGACTAAGGGGGCTCATAAACTGTTTCTGCCGCTGGAACCGATAGTTACCGCAGATGGCAGACGTCAAATGAGTCATGCACGTGAAGTTTTAAGTTTAGTGCCTGGCATGTGAGAACTCTCAAATACATAGTAGTTGTTTTTGCTGCTTGTACTTGGCAACAGGAAGCCGGGGAAGGTTTTTGAGCAGAGAATTGTTGCGATCTCATTTTTGCAAGTTAATTCTGGCAAGGTAATTTGGGGAAGATGGTCTGGATGTGGGAGAGTCTAGGGGTAGGCAGTCCAGGTAGGAAGTGATTTTCATAGTCCAGATAAGAGATCTGGGTAACCATCCATTTGGAGGCATCCGAGCCAGCAGTGGCAGAAGGATGAAAAGGAGAGGTTGGGCTTGAGAAACTTCTGGAAGTAGATTCAGTATAAAAAGAACAGTGGCTGGATTGAGACTACCCCTGCTTAGGTTTCAAATTTAGGCTGGTAGGGGTACAGCGAGGTTATTTGAGGGCCAAGGAAACAAAGATAGAAGAATTTTCCTAGTGGAAGAAGGGTGGGCCGGGAGCAAGGGGTTGGGATAATGGACAAAGTTTGGAACATGCTGGGTTTGATCAGTTCACAGGTCTTACTCTGGAGAGTTGGAACTCAGGGCCTAGAGCTCAGGAGTGGAATCTAAGTGGGGTTTGGGGTCTATTGAGATCTTCTAGAGCAGTGGTTCTCAAAGTGTGGTCCCCAGAGGAGAAGTACCTGGGAGCCTGTTGGAAATGCAAATTTCCAGCCCCACCCAGGTTGCTAATCTGAGACTGGGGGTGGGGGAGGGGGTGGGGCAAAGCCATCTGATGCAACATGCCCTCCAGGAGAGCTTTTTCTAGAGAAAGCTCTTCTGAAGGAGAGGGGCAGGGGGTGGGGGGCAAGAGGAAGGACCTGGTGAAAGGACCTGGTGAAAGGAAGGGAAGTAAGAGCCTTGGAAGGAGACGGGGAAGTACCATCTTGCGTCCGTTCCAACATGCACATTTTCCCCACTGACCTCTCTGAATAGAGCTGTGTGCTGGTTACTCCATATGGATGCCCCTGCCCTCACATGCACATCCGAACTTGCAGAAAGGGGCCAGTGACCTGGGAGGTAACCCCCGAGATGACAGTGGACGTTCTTCAGAAGTGCAGCCTGGTTGCCTCTCTTATTAGCAGAGAGGACAGTTCTGTGGGAAAACACAAAAACAATGACTTTGATCGAGAATGATTCAGGAGAGTCGCATTTGGAGAAGTTTTAGTGACACCTTTGATTTTTCTTCTATTTTCTCTTCCGTGTATGCACAGGGATGCTGTATGATCATATCTCTGAGTAAATCTCAAAGAGATCTTTAAATACGAACAAACATGAAAATGCTAGTGGCAAGGAAGCACAGTTGTAGTTTGATTGGCAGAATTTCTTCTTTCTCGATGCTACATAAAAGAATGATGCCTTCTTACTACCGAAAGCACCTTAGAGGCAATGTGCTGAATTGAAAACTGAGCGGAGACCTTGCAAGAGTCCCTGCAGAGGGAAGGGAGATGAGATCTTAAGAGCTAGGTGTCCTCTGCGTCAGGAGGGACCAGGACAGGGGACCTGGGGCAGGCAATTGCATTTGACAACTAAGAGATCACTCCTGAATTCTAGGATTCTCCAGGTGGAGATTCTTGCTTTCCATTTATTTACTGTTTGTTTTTTTTTTAAGTCTCTTTATTCATTTTGGGAGAGAGAGAGAGCACACTTGTGTACTGGAGGGGCAGAAAGAGAGAGAGGATCCTAAGCAGTCTGCATCAGCAAGGAGCCTGATACGGGGCCTGAACCCACAAACCAGAAGATCACAACCCGAGCCAAAATCAGGAGTTAGATGCTCAATCAGCTGAGCCCCCCAGACGCCCCATCACATTATTTGCTTTGTATTTGAGATACAAAAATGAGAGGCCCGGTAACCTCTATTCCCAGGAAGCACAAGGACAACACACAAAATCGTGATTCTGAAACACCTAGCTGGATGCTTCAAGTGGAGGGTGATGGATGGCCTGTGGGGGCAAACAGGAAGGAACTTATAAACCTACCCAAGACAGAAGGGAAGATGGTGTCATGAGCTGAGGTCCAAAGTTGTGGGAGAATTTACCAGGAGGGGTTTCAGGTGGAGGGAGGTAAGAGAGGGTTCGGAGGCTCCAGAGGTATTAGCAGAAGCTACAAACTTAGGGCCCAGGTTGGGGGAGATGAGGACGGACAGGTCAGAGTTGGCCAGATCATGAGAGCCTGGTAGGCTTTGCTGTGAAGGATAGATTTCATTCTTTATGTGATAAGGAGCTAGCTGTTGGACAATTTTTTAAACTTAATTAATTCTTAAGGTAATTTTTACCTTTTATCAAAGTGATGTGTGCACTCACTTTAAAACCATATGATAGAAATGTAAGTAAGTCTCAGAATGAAAAGTGACAGTCCTTGGCCCTTCACATTCTCTTTCCTCCCCTCATGATCCAGAGTTAGCCCTTGAAGAAAAACTGTCTTCTAGAGTTTATCTTCTTAGTCCCTAATGTGATTTTTACAGCGATGTTTACTGAGTTGGCAATTTGGGCATTATTTCTTGACTTCCTGTTACGGACAGTGAAGAATTCTTTCCAATTAGACAACTCATCCAATCACATACATTTCCCGTCTTCCCATTGTCTGAATACGATTACATCATAATTTTTGGTTAAATGTCTTTGCTTACTGCTAGTCTCTTCTCCATTCGTCCGTGACTCTTCTTCTGGCTTGGAGCCCCTGTTTTCTGGATTCTGCCTCTTCCTCTTTTTGCTCCTCCATTTTGGGGAGAGCACATGCTGGAAAGGTGCAGGTAAGGTAAAACTGCTGATACCTTAGAAGGAGGGAAATGTCCTTACTCATTCCTTCAACACACACCTGAGATTTCTATGTTGCCTTGATATAAAATTCTGGCTGGAAGTAATTCCACCCCCGACCCCCACCCCCACCATGACACCGTCGCTCCTTTTCTTAATTTCTGGTGCTGTTGTCAAGCAGTCTGAGCCATCATTTAGAGACTGTATGCAGAGACCTCACACTTGCACATACAGTGCTGGGGAAACTGCAGTGAACAAAGCAAATAAATATATGAAGTCCCATGATGAGTGCCAAGGAGAAAAAAAGTGGTGATACACACAAGGGGTGTGTGTGTGTTTCTTGTGGGCTTTTTCCCCTGTGGTTTCAGATATGGTGACCAATCTACTTCTTGATCCTCTGTATTTGACTCATTTTTTTCACTCTCCCTGAAAAATATTAGAATCTTTTCTTTCTTTGACCTCTCTCTGATTGAAATTTTTACAATAAAAGTCTATGTGGTGTGTTGTAGGTCTTTTTATTATTCATTTTTTCATGTTTCTGCTTTGAGATCATTGAAGAGTCACACCCAGTTTTAAGAAAGGATGCAGAGAGATCCCAAATACCTTTCACCCAGTTTCCCCTGAAGGTAGCCTATTGCGTAACTACAGGGCAATATCACAGTCAGCAATTGCCTTTGATGAAATCTGCCCACCTTATTCAGACCTTACCAGTCATACACCCTCTGTGTGTGCATGTGTGTCTGTGTAGTGCGTTTGTGTTTAGTTTATGCAGTTATATCACTTCACGGACTGCTGTGACTATCACCACAGTCAGGCTACAGAAGAGCTGCATGTATGAAAGATTCCTGGCTTTACCATTTTACCCCATAACCACTTGCCTCTCTCTCCTCTCCCTCACCCCTGGCAGCTACTAATCTATTCTTCACCTCTGTAATTTTATCCAGATCTGTATTCATTTATTCTGCCGGGCTTTCAGCGAGACTTTTTGTCTGGAAACTCATATCCTTCAGGTCTTAGAAATTTTCACCCTCCACCCCCTCTCGCTCTTCTTCCATTTCTGCCTTTGTGACCACTTCCTGTCCCGCTTTTTTCTCTTTTAAACAATTTGAAAGTTGGATAGAGAGCTTCTAGGATCGGTTGTCTCATTCTTAGATCTCTTCTAGCCTCTTGTCCATTTCTTGGCTTTTTTGTTCTGTTCTGGAGTAGCAGCTCCTCAGCTCTTCTGAATCTTTTATGGCTTTCATATTCATATTTTTAATTTCTAGGAGCTCCATGTTATATATCTGTAATTTTTTACTGCATGCTGTTCTTGTTTCATGAATGCAACGTGTTTATTTTTTTCTTCTCAAGTTGGTAGTGTGTTGATTATTGCTTTCCCAGGCTTATTTCTGTTTCCTGCTTTGTCCTGATTTCTTCCCACATTCTTTTCCTTCATTTATTTGTTTTGGTTAGCTTTCATATTGAAGACTTTTTATAAATGTATTGGTGGTCCTTGGCTGTCTGTCTCAAATGGACATAGGAATAAAGAGCATAGAGGGAGCATTTCTTTGCTTTCTTTTCATCTTCTGGCCTGCTGTCTGATGTTGCTCATTCCCCCAGAGAAGCAACCTGTAAATTCCTATCTTGAGATGGGGTGTGGAGTGTGCAGCCTGCTAGGGTTTGGAAGCAGGCTTGGGGTGGTCTCACCGTTCAGGCATCCTGCATTTAGCTTCAGCTTTCCTTCTGCCTGAAGTAGAGTGGGTCCTTGAGTCCAGAACTTGGCTTGCTTACAACCTCCTGACATTAAGCTGGCTTCTCTTGGGTGGGTTGCAGAGGATTCCTAGGTGGCTGCGTGGAGTGGTAGCTAAGTCCTCCCAGCAAGTTGCCCTGTTTTCGGCGCCAAAGCCCATCACATCTTTTGCTGTATCTTGAGCCTTTAGTGCCCAAGGATTTCCAAGGCTCTGCCATACAAATGGCTTGTCATCTAGAGCCCCCTCTTTGGCAGCTATGGGTTTTACTTGGTCCATTCTCCTGTGGCAGTTCTCACCCCATGCTGCCATGTAGTGGGCTTTGGGGGGGGTGCAGTGTGCCATGATGGAGTTTTGCACAGGAAGCTTATTAATGTCCCTAGGGGCAGTGTGGGGGTGAGACTGGAAGGGGAACTAGAGACAGGAGGCTAGTGCATGGAAGTGAGGCAAGACGTGATGAGTGTGGGGACTGACTAGCTGTGGCCAAAGGGGAAGGGGGATAAATTGTGAATGAAGTAGGATGGGAAGGATCTTAGGAATAAAGGAGAGGGAAGAGTCCAGGATGCCACCCCAGTTTCTGACCTCGGTGGGGATGGGGGGGTGGCTGAGATGAGGAGCACAATGGGAGGAGACAGCTGGGTGAGGATGGGTTCACTTGAGGAGGTGTGAGGAACCGTAGGGACTTGCAGGTGGAAATATCCAGCAGGCAGATGGATAAAAGGGTGTGAACATAGGCCCTGCTTCTTGCTACTTATCCTTACCAAGTATGTGATAGCCGAGGCCAGTGGCATGAATGAGATCATCCAGCTCGGAGGTAAGGAAGAGGGAAGGGTGGACAGTTGAGGACAGTGGGCCGCACAGAAGGAGATAGCTGTGTCCCCCAGAAGTGATATAAATAGAGAAGTGGAGCCAACTGACTACTGGCCCAGCCCTTCGACGGCAGTGACCTAAAATGGCGGCCATTCAGGCTGTGATGTTAGCCAGCGGCCTCTGAGACATGTGTCCCCCAGGAGCCCTCTGTCCAAGCTCTGTGGCCCCACCCCTGAGCCCCAGGAGAGGACTGCCCACTCCCTACAGCAGTTCAGAGATAGCTGATGGTGATGCCCTTGGGGTTTCCTTCCTGGGGCATAGGATCAAAGGAGCTGATGGTGGGGATTTCCCCTCTGCCTTGAGGCCAGAGGTCATGCCGAAGTCCAGGTCAGGTTCTGGGCGTTCCTTCCTCCCTTCCCTATCACAGGTGCACGTGTACCAACTCTGAGGTCACCAGTCTTAGCGTTCTTAAATGTCAGAATGGGTGGCTAACCTCACATCTGGCATCTAGAAGACTTACCCGGAGTCTTCCGTTGACTTTACCCTGGTGGCCTTGCCTGCATGTAAAAATAAGCATCGTAGCCTTGAGTCCTCACTTGCCCACACAGTTACTCCGAGGAATCCTGTACGTGCTTTCTGTCCCTGTATCATGCAGCTTATAAGATGGGCATGTGCTGTGCCCATTTTACAGATGAGGAAGTCCCAGAGAAGTTAGGTGACTTGCCTGAAGTAGTATCTGCCTGCATCTATATATTAGAACTCTGAGTGGATGCTAGCCATTGGCTAAGTCCTTGTCCTATGAGAGCCCACCTCCAAACCTGCGGAGCTTCCCCTAGTGGTGGGTGTGGGCGTGTGTGTGTGCTCACCACAGATGCCCCTCCCTGCTCCTGAGCTCTCCTAGACTGCCCTCCAGAGACCGCAGGAATTCTGATGAATTAATCTCATCACTTTATCGAGGAGGCACTTAGAGAAATTACAAGGCAAGGCCACCAGCCTGGCTTTCTGGCAGCCAGCCGCTAGGGCCATAAAACAAATTGAAAGGAACAAAAATAAATAAATAAAAGCAGAACTCTCTCTTCCTCTTGCACATGTGCACACACGCGTGGGGTTGAGAACATGGTGCGGTTCTTGTTGTCAATACTCAGCCCTCTTGTCCTGGGAGAGCACCAGTGCCAAATCAACAGACATTTCTTGACCCCCCTGCTAGAGCGACAGCCCCGTAAAACCTGGGATCAATCCTCCTTCAAGGGATGACAGGTCAGCTGCGCAGCCAAGCCCAGTGAAGGTGAACGGCTAGCAGCAGGCCTGTGGCCTCCCGAGGCTGTGTGAGTTACCTTGCCAGGTGAACACAGGGCCGCCACGGGCCCTGTGAGCTCACTGCACAGTGGTTCAGAGCAAGACTCGAGCCAGACCATCTGGGTTCAAGTCCTTGCTCTGACTCATCCTGGACGCCGCTCTCATCTATAAGATGGAGGAAAAGATGTTTACCTCCAGAATTGTTGGGAAAATTAAAGGTGCAGTATATGAAAAGCACAGCCGTAGCTGCTTCATGGGAAGCACCTGTTCTGTTGGCTCTCAGTGTATATTGAGCGCCTCCTGTGTGCTAGGCACCTGGACTACAGAGGAGCTGGTCCAGGAGTAAGACAGGCGATGGCCAGGAGTAGCACCTATCTCAATGGGACCTGGAGGTGTAGACGGGCCGGGTGAGGTGGTGGAGGGACCTTACTGGGTTTGTTCTCCATGGCTGGAACAAAGGCCAGAAGCTTATGTTATCAGTGAGTTCCAGGAACTGATGATAATGCGGAACATTGGGGGATGTTGAGGCTGGAAAGAGAGGTGTAGGGGTGGGATGGTGGCAGGAACCAACTTCTACAGACCCTCCTAAGCCAAGATAGACTTGGATGAGTTAATTTATATGTGTGTTTTTCTCCTCTGTTTACTGGGCTTCTAGGAAATACTGAAATTATTTGCCAAGAAGCCGCACAAGCCAGAGTGACCTAAGAAATGGTTAGGTAGGGTTGGATCAAAGAGGGGAGGGGCTTGCAGATCTTTATCCCTTTCCCCCCTCTCCCACCTTGCAGCACCAAGGGGGACTTTTAGCCCCCCCCCCCCCGGGAGAAATGGGAGGGAGAAAGGTGATAAGGAGATGGTGGCTGGAATTCAGAGGGAGATGCAGAGAGACAGAGACAGAGATCTCAGGTGCCCCGGGCAAGTGGTCATGTTCCCAGTACAAAATGAGGCTAATTGCACTCACTGTGTTCTTGTGAGCACTCCCCTTGTAACTGGGCTCAACGATTTTATGACTTCAGAGCCCTTTGTCAGGGGCACAGCTTGGTTCCTGCTGGCTCGCAGAGAATCCAACAGTCCGAGTTTTCCATAGGCCACTCGGGGAGGCTGAGGCACAGGGACGCTGGAAGACCGCTCCCTCCTGAGTTCCTCTAGACCACCTCATCTGCTGGGGTGCCAACAGCGGGGGCCCTGTCTGGTTTCCCCAGGCTGCTTGTGGGGTGCAGGGGTGGCACAGGGGCTCATTTCAGCTCCCCTAGTCTCAGTTTCTGGGCCTGTGAAATGGGGCACCAGCAGGCCCACCTCCAAGGGACCTGTGAGGAGTGGGGGTGCGCACAGAAGCAGGTGCGTGGTTGGATTGCTAACGTGGGTGGGGTTGGGGGTGGTAGAGAGTCAGAGGCCAGGCAGGCCTGGAACTGCCCTTTCAAGATCTGTCTCAGGCCAGGAGTGACCTTTCAGAGGCTGCTCTGTACCGGCCAGTGCCCTTGCTGGGTGAGGTGGGCCCCACAGCACCCCTGCTTCGGAGAGTGTCCCTGGGCCTGAGGAGAGGGTTAGGGGGGCAGCCTTCTCCCTACCCCTCAGGTGGACATCTGCTGGGGGTGGGCAGGGGGAGGCTTGCACTGATTCTGAGCCTGGTCTCCGAAAAGCACCGGCTCTGGCAGACCTCACAGAGTTGGGGCAGGGGCTGAGAAGATTAGATGAAAAGAAACAGCACTGGGGTCGCCGTCTTGCATCGTACCTTCCAGGTGCCTTTCTCTTCACATCCATAGCTACACGATGCATATTTGTTAAGGGACTGTGGACGGGTAAGAGTCCAGAGGACAGATGCTACTCCCTGCGTTAGAAAGGCAGCCACAGCCTCTCCTGTAAAATGGGGGCAGTGTTGTACCCGTGATCGCCGTGAGGATTCAGTCAGTGATTTATCCGGGACGTTTTTATTGCCTGGCTTCTGCGTGGCCACGGATTGGGTGGTAACCCACCCAAGCACTTGCCTTTGCGGGGCTCACAGCCCCCTGGGAGCATGGTAGCCGTTAGTATAAGTCAGTGAAGGGGCGAGACAAGAGTGGTCACAAATTCCCTATGTAGTAATGCCCTGTGGTTATATAATCACCAGCTCACACCAAGGAGTGCTTTACGTTTTGTGTTGTTTTTTTTTTTAAAGTAAGCTCTGTGCCCAATAAGGGGCCTGAACTCAGCGACCCTGAGATCAGGAGTCCCATGCTCCATCAACTGAACCTGCCAGGTGCCCCAGTACTTAATAATTTTTAACGATCTTGCTTCATCTTTCATTTTGGAGACATTACACCCTGCTTTGCAGATGAGGAGACCGAGACTCAGGGAAGTGATTGTTTCTCAAGATCAGCAAGCTGAGTGGCCCGGCGTGTGGAGGGGGATACGGAGCACAAGCCTTGGGCCCTGGGGCCACCGGGGCTGGTGGGCTGCACTAACATTCTGGTCAGCGCAAGGAGGTGTCCTCCGCCTGGCATGAAATGCCAGCTCAGTGGTGCCTTCAAAGCCGTGGGTGCCCCTTCTTCACAGCTGTGGCTGCCTGGCCTACGCAGCCCTCCGGGCCTGGCATCTCAGTGTCATAGAGGGTTGGGAGCATCTTGACCAGTACCTCAGAGCACGCACCCGGGATGAGGGGCAGGTGTCGGTCCAGCCGGCTGCTGGCTGGGGGTCCAGGACGGCACACGGCAAGCCTGTCTGTGTCTGGTTACAGGGAACATCGAGTACAGCTGCCCGGCCACCAACGAGTGTGAGATCACGAAACGGAGGCGCAAGTCCTGCCAGGCCTGCCGCTTCATGAAATGCCTCAAAGTGGGGATGCTGAAGGAAGGTAAGAGGCCTGCGCAGCCGCACTGTGCTCTGACTGAGGCCCGGGGGGTCCCTTCTTATTGGGTGACTTGGACCCCCGTGTTCCTGCCCCCTGGAATGCTCAAGCCCCGGAAGTCTCTGCACGCATCCCAGGTGGGGCCCCTGCTCCCTGGGGCACCCACCTTTCCTTTCGCACAAGCGCCCCGCACACAGGTTTGTGGCCACCTCGTGGCTCCACTCCCAAGGAAGACACAGGCTGGGCATCAGAGGTTCCCCATTAAGGGTCCTCTGGAAGATCCCGACCCCACCTGGGCCCTAGAAAGCTGGCTTGGCCCTCTGGGGAAGGCCTTCCTTTCGGGGCGAGGCCTTGGTCCACCCTGGGAGGGGTGGGCTTGACATATGCTGCTTTATCCCTGGTGGCCCTGGAACACGGGGGTCCAAAGAGCAGAGACATTACGGCCCAGAAAGACACAGTGTTCTCTCCACCTGTGAAGGACAGCCGTGTCCTCCCGCAGGTGGGCAGGACTTGGCTGTCAACGTTGGGGATGCCCTCCCCCTCACCCCCCGCCACCGTGGTCCCGGCCACCTCATCGCCTTATTAGCCGTGACTGCCGGCAGGCAGCATGGGCCACAGGTTCCGGGCGTGGGATACACGCTGGATTTCAAAGACTTATTACTAGGATGATAAAAAGTATAGAAATGAAAAAGTGTAGTAATTATTTTTAAAAACGGGTTGCCTGTTGAGATGATGAGATTCTGGATGTAGTGGGTTAAACAAAACATATTAGGACATTAATATCACACGCTGCTTTTTACCTTCTCCAAAGTGACTGGTAGCTGATTTCACGTGACGTGTGACTCCTGTTATTTGGACAGCGCTTCTCTGGGTTCCCCTTCAGCCCCTACCCTCTGGATCTGCTCAGATAGGTGACCGTTGTCCAGGTCCATCTTGGGGGATGGGTATTTTGTGTGTTTCTCCCCTTCTTCAACTTTCGAGGGAGCTGGTAGAGGTTCTTACACATCTGCTTATATGGTTCTGGGCCCTGGGATCCTTCCAGAAGTGGGAGGAGGCTGGGAAAGAGGTATGTACCGAAGATTGCGTGATGGGGGAGGGGCTGGGAGTGAAAAGGAAGGGGCTGGTCTCAAATGCAGTCCCTCACTGAGAGGGGGCTTCTGGAAGCCCAGCCCAGGCTTTGAGGGACCCAGAGCACTCCTCTCAAACCTCCCCCCCATGCATCCTTGGGGAAGGAGTTGCTAATTTAATTAGTGCTTTGTCAGTAGGACCGCTTGGACTTTGTGTGGAAATCAAAGCCCCCCCAGTTTCCATCCCAGGCACCATCCGCCTTCATCCCAGCTCAGCTCAGCATGTGACCTCTAAAACAAGCTCCAGAAGCAGTTCCTCAACTACGCCTATGTCTACATGGCATGTTGGCCTTTAAACTGCATTTCTCATTAGCTGCTTCATTGAACACCTTCAAGATGGTGAAGCCATTCAGTTATTTAGAAACATGCTAGCTGCTTCATGGGGGGGGGGGGGTGGTCAAGTGAAGAACAGTCTTCTTTCAAGATTAAAAATAGGCTGTGTTAGACCTCCTGAAAGATTATGAGTTCATGTTGACGTGACACAACTTTAGTCATATCCTTGTGTAGGGTGTGACCCAAGCTAAAGACTGAACAGGGTCCCCTGATTCCTACACCAGGCTCTTTCTGCTCCTCCAGAGCATCCTGGGGCTCACAGATGAGGAAACTGAGGCACAGAGGCCCTCAATGGTATGTTGTAGTGCTGGCCTCTAGACTTCCTCCTCTGAGGGCCGCTGGAAGCCAACTAAGGGTTTCTAAGTCTTAGTGAAGCTCCTAGCTTGTAAATCCTGAGGACAGGGGCCACCACCATGTTCTGGAAGCTGGGCATGAAGGTGTGGGGTCAGACTGGGGCCAGTGTCCAGTGGCCTTTCCTAGTTGTAGTTCGTGGCCTCACACTGCTTGCTTCACAGCCTCTGAGGATCTTCGAGCAGACAGGAGCTGCCGTGTTCCCAGAATGCTCCTGAATTTTAAGAATTGAGTTCTGCAGGGATTGGGGCTCAAGGCCTCTTCCACCCTCATTCTCTTGGTGATTTGCGGGGAGCTGGGACCAGTGCCTGGGGTTTCCCCATGCTCTGTGCTGGGTCTGCCCCTACCCCAGCCACCCCGCCCTCACCCCAGGATTGTGAGCTGAAGAGCAGGGGAGGGAGAAGGGGAGATGAGGAAAAGGGAGGTCCACCACTTGAAACCCCTGGATTGCCTCTCAGGAAGGCTCTCCCTAGGGACTCCCTGATGCAGGGAAGAGAGAGGCCCCTCAGAAAGGGGGAACCCCAAGGGGGATTCCCTGATGGCGGAGAAGTGTGTGGCACATGGGTGGCAAAGGCAGTCAGGCAGCCAGCACAGGAGAGAAGCAGGGTAGCTGCTGTGTGCCCCGGAACTGCGGTGTTGGGGGCTGCTGGGGGGCACATGGGCCCGAGAGAAGCTCCTGCCTCAGGTGGGGAAGATGCGCACGGCAGACCCCAATCTTGGCCTTCCTCTGCTCTAAACAGCCCTGTGGTTGGCCCAGGCCTTGGCTCAGGAAAGCGTGCAGGACAGCCTTTCTAGAGTGGTGGTGACAAGGGGCATCTGACACTCCTTGGGCCCAGCCTGGAGAGGCCCTTTCCGGAGCTCTGCCTGGAGGAGGAGAGGGCCCTCCTCTCTGCCACACCGCCCAGTGCTGGCAGTTCTAAATCCAGAGGGGGCAGGCTGACACAAAGGCTCCCCGAGTGTGGACAAAGCCAAGTGCCTCCATTTAGTTTCTGCCCCCCGCAGTGCAGAGCCTTGGCGGGCTCCTGCGATCAGAAGCTCCGCGGGGACCAGCCCCCTGAGGAGGAGCCTCAGTGAGGAGCGTGGGTCCCTGCCAGGTTGGGGCTCTTGGCAGCTGCCCCGGCTCCTGCTTTTGTTTGGTTGTGCCCCCACCCCTTTGTGAGCAGGCGCCTAGGCCCCTGGGACAGGCGCGGGCTCCCTGCCTCTGTGCCTCCCCTCAGACTTGGCCCTGACTCTGAGAGGCAGACTGCAGCCTTCCTGTGGGCTCCTCCTCCTGAAGGATCCAGGGTGGGCGCCACTTGGAGGAGCCAGGGGCTGGGGTCCCAGGTCCCGGGAAAAGGCAGGAGGGTGGCGGAGGCTGGGGAAAGGGAGTGAATGTCGGCTCCCCGCCTCCCCGTCTCACCTGCACATCTGAAGGTGGTTTCCTATCTTCGGTCCAGCAGCTCTAGATGTCTTTTACAGTTTTTCTTTTTAATTTTTTAAAATATTTATTTTTGAGAGAGAGGGCTTATGTGTGGCTGGGGAGGGGGAGGGGCAGAGAGACAGAATCCAAAGCAGGCTGTCAGCAAAGAGCCTGATGTGGGACTCGAACCCACAGACCATGAGATCATGACCTGAGCCAAAGTCAGATGCTTAACCGACGGAGCCACCCAGGCCCCTGTCTCTTACAGCTTTTCTTTTTTCAAGTAAAACACCTTAGGGACTGCTTCATAATTTGGGAGGCCGGCATCTGTGGGGTGGCGTAGAGAGGGGGAAGGTCTGGTTGCGGGGCTTCCTGTGGCTGAGCGTCTGCCTTGAGGCTGCTGTCGCTCTGGAATCATCCACCATGCCGTGTAGGCAGTACCCAAAGGTCTGTCTCACTTTAAGCAAATCCAGTGTGTGAAAGTCCGCATTTTCAAAGAAAAGAGTGATTGTTGTCTTCATAAGAAATCGAACACAAAATCGGCACTGGGTTGTGGGTTGGTGCCTGCGCCCTTGCCCCTGGCTCTGAGGGAGTCTTGCTGTGTACGTTATTTCTGGCTTGCACTCCTGGGCCTCTGCTTCTTCACCTGTAGAGCAGGGGCATTGAACCCGCTCTCTGTCAGCAGGTCAAGGTGGGGACCAGGTGGAACAGCTCCCTGGTGAAATCCACTGTGGGACTGCTTTAAGATACCACCTTTCTGGGCGTGTTATTAAATTATTTGATTCAAAGGCAGTCTCTTTTGCACTGAGCTGTTTCAGCCGCCCAGCCTGTCTTGTGAGGTGAGGGTTACTGGCGGCCCCGATCTTCCTCCTGGATTCGCTGGTAGGAATCTTACAGGTGACAGCCATCCGGGGCTGGCCCCCTGTGTGGGGTCCAAAGTCAGGATGGGAGGTTCCCTTGGGACAGCAGTGGAGAGGCTCTCCCCCAATAGGTGGGCTTCCCTGCCTGGCCGGGTGGGGCCTGACAGCCTCTCAGACAAAGGACCTGGAAAACCGTTCGCTGCTTGTCACGGGACGCCCTCCGGCTTCAGCACAGCTCTGGGCTTTCAGCAGCTCTGCCTGGAAGGCCTGTCCTGCGAACTTCACCTTCTTCTCCTCACCTCGCTTCACCTGCCTGGGGCCAGCAGCCTCCCTGTCCCGCTCCATTTCCTCCTCCTCTCAGCCCTCGCCTGCCTTTTCCCCAAGTGTTTTCTGAAAGATATTTGATTTCAGTGAAAGCTGGGCTGACGTCCATGCAGTGTGCTCTCACTCGCTTTGTGCTTGTCGGGAGGGCGGAGGGCTCCTCCGGGATTCTGGGTAATTGGGTTAGTGGCCAGCTCATGTCAGGAAATTAAAAGGAGGCTCCGATCAGGTTCCCGCTGCATGGGATTTAATGGCTTTGTATTTATAGAGTATTCTGCCTCTAGCCCCTGCCAGAAATACCACTTTTCTGGCCCTGTGAATGAAAAAGAGGATGAGAGATGGCTTGCCTTTAAAAAGTCTTTCTCTTTTCCAGAAGACATTCGTGCTCTGAGACAAACCCACTCTCCAGCACTTCAGAGAACAGTTCTGAGCTGGAGCCCAAGAACACCAAGATGTATCCGTATCCCCCTCGGACCACTTTTCCATCTTAGGCGCATGCGGACCGACGCAGATGCACGCACACGTCTGACGGTTCACGAGGTCTTCCCAGGTGGCCTGAAGCCTCCGGGCCACTCAGGCACGATGACCCGATGCCCTGTGGCTGGGGAAATGTTGACTGAATGAAGTCATAGGGGATGATCCTGTCTGTGCCGAATCCTTATTACTGTTCGTTCGGGGCTTTGGGTGTGCCAGAGCATTAAATAACAGGTTCAGGGGTCATGCAGACCCAGCGAGCCCTCGGTGTCACTGCTAATCAGCTCCTTAGGTGCCTTACTTAAACCTCCGGAAGCCTGCTTTTCCTCCTCTGTAAAATGGGAATCATAATCCTAGCCATTTTCATCATGCTCTCTACTCTTCAGGGAAGGCCCTCGGGTTGTGCCACCAAGTAGGATTGGAGGTAGATATTCTTCATCGTGTGATGGAAGCCGTTTTCTTTTGTGATCCGGAAAGGGGTTTGGAATCTCCCACGGCCTCTCTTCCTGATCCTTAGCTGATGACCTTGTTTTCCATTTTCTTGAAAAAATACAAACAGTCGAGTAGGGGATTCCACCTGCGATTGAAGCCTCACATCTACCTGTTGTTTTCTGTCTTCGCCCCTGTTCGAGGTATCTCTGCTCCTGCCAAAAGCCAGGCTCCTGACCTGTGCTCTGACTCTTTCTCTTCCTTTATCAAGGACTTCAGTCCTGTAGGATCACTTGTGCTTCCAGCATCATCAGACTCTTCCTCACTATTGGATCCTTTTCATCGCACACACATACTTTCGTTTTCCCCTTATAAAAATCAAATTGAATTTTAAAAGTCCACAATTATACTTTGACCCTTTACCTTCATCCAACTACTGCTACTTTTACTGTGCTCCCCTTTTCAACAAAATTTCCCCACTTACTATATCCACTTCCTTATCCCACCTGCTTTAAAAATTTTTTTTCCTTAAAAAGTAAACATTGGGGTCCCTGGGTGGCTCAGTCGGTTAAGTATCTGACTTCGGCTCAGGTCATGATCTCACAGTTCGTGGGTTCAAGCCCCGTGTCGGTCTCTGTGCTGACAGCTAGCTCAGAGCCTGGAGCCTGCTTCAGATTCTGTGTCTCCCTCTCTCTCTGACCCTCCCTTGCTCGCACTCTGTCTCTGTCTCTTAAAAAATGTTAAAAAAAAAAAAAAAGAAACATCGAATAGATTCAGAAAAACATTTAGAGTATATTAGTTAGGCTAAGGCTAAGCTTCTATAAAAAAGAGACTCTTTTCCCCTCTCAAAACAAACAAAACCCGGAAGCTTAAGCAGGATAGAAGTGTAGCCCTCTCTTATCTCTCCTGTAATAGTCCAGAGGTCAGAGGTGATCTGGGACTGGCTGGCAGCTTGGCCCTTCTTAGAAGGTGGACCCAGTTATCACCATCTTTCGGGCAGCTAGAAGGAAGCCTAGCCTAGCCAGATCATTGGAAAGGTGGGACCCAGAAATGCCATGTTCCTCCCATTCACAGCCCATTGGTGGAGCCTGGGCATATGGCGACATCTCTATAGGGAAGTCTGGGAATTGTAGTCTTTAGCTGGGATGCCATTTGTCCAGCTAAAGCTCTACTGGTATGGAAAAAGGGAGTAATGTATTTTGGTGGGCAAAAACTGTTACATGCCAAAAATATATGTAAAGGATGAAGAATACTGGTTCCTTCCATCCAATATAAGAAAAAAACCAACTATCCTTACTTTTCAGGTTCTGTTTGTGCCCTTCTCCATTTTTATTACCCTCAGAGGTAACTTCCCTGGTTTCACATTATTTTGTCTTTGCTTTTTCAAAATTGTTTTTTTTAATGTTGTACTTTTTTTAAGTTTATATGTTTTTGAGAGAGCGAGTAAGCAGGGGAGGAGCATAGAGAGAAGGAGAGAGAGAGAATCCCAAACAGGCTCGGCAGTGTCAGGGCTGAGCCAGACATGGAGCTTGATCTCACTACTGTAAGAGCATGACCTGAGCTGAAGTCAAGAGCTGGAGGCTTAACCAACTGAGCCACCCAGGTGCCCCTAATAGTTTTATCATATGTTTATATCTCTATGGATATTGGGGGGGGTTGTTTTAAATGAAATTATACTATGTATATTCTGCATCTCAATTCTTTTAGTTAATTCTTATTAACTTTATTAATAATAAAGAATAATAATTCTTTATTAACTAAAAGAATTAACTACTTCTTTTAGTCCCTCATCTGAAATGAGGGACATCTGGGTGGCTCTTTTGGTTAAGCATCTGACTCTTGACCTCGGCTCAGGTCTTGATCTCAGGGTGGTGAGTTCAGGCCTCGTGTTGGGCTCCACGCTGGGCATGGAACCTACTTTAAAAAAGTATTTTTCTGAGGTGAATGATCTCATTGCACGATGCTGTAATCCGTTCATTTTCATTTCTCTATAGCAGGAGTCAGCCAGAGGATTAGTATTTTAGGCTCTGGGAACCAGAAGGTCCCTGTTGCAGCTATGTAACTTGCACCATTGTAATGTGAAAGCAGCCACAGACGATCCAGAAATGAATGAACAGGGCTGTGTCCTGATGAACAGACAAAGGACTGGGTTTAGCCCACAGACCTTAGTGTGCAAACTGCTGAACTATAGTATCACTGGATGAGTTTAAGAGAGTTTGATTTTCCTTTCTAGTGCTGAGGAAGCAGTGCTGCGTGTGAGTCCTGGTGCACACGCATAAGGGACTTCAGGCCTGGGGGTAGAAGGGCCAGATATGTGCGTCTTCCACTTTATGAGATGATATGAAGTTGTTTTTTCATTTCGTTGTACTGATTTACTGCTAGTGTTCAGATGTTCTGCTTGTCCCATATCCTCAACGACACATTTTAAAAATACATATATTTGAGAGAGAGAGAGTGAGCAGGGTGAGGGGCAAAGAGAGAGTGAGAGAGAAGAGAGAATCCCAAGCAGGTTCCATGCTTTCAACACAGAGCCTGATGCAAGGCTCAGTCTCACAAACCATGAGCCAAAATGAAGTGCCGGACTCTCAACCAGCCGAGCAACCCGGGTGCCTCATCCTCACCAACACTTAACTTAGTGTGTGTAAAATAGTGTCTTATTATCGCTTTAGTGTATATTCTCTTCTCTATCATATAAGCACATTCCATATGTGGTCCAGCCATTTGGGTTTCCTTTTCTGTGAGGTGCTTGTCTGAGCCCTTTGCCTGTTTTTCTACTTTATTTTTTTCTCATTGTTTGTAGAAATCTTTATAGATTCTGGTCATTGTATTAGTCATTTTTCAGTTGTTGGGGTTGCAAAAAGCTCCCCATTTGAAGCTTCCTTCTCTTGACGGAGTCCTTTGATGATCAGAAGTTAATAATTTTAATAAATTGAATTTATCAATCTTTTCCTCTATGGTTTACACTTTTATGTCAGTCAGAAAGTTATTTTAATCTTTTTAACGTTTATTCATTTTTGAGAGAGACAGACAGATAGAGCATGAGCGGGGAAGAGGCAGAGAGAGAGGAAGACATAGAATCCATAGCAGGCTCCAGGCTCTGAGCTGTCAGTACAGAGCCTGACGTAGGGCTCGAACTCACACACCATGAGATCATGACCTGGGCAGAAGCTGGATTCTTAACCGACTGAGCCACCCAGGCGCCCCGGAATCAATTTTTGAGTACGATGAGCTCTTTACCCTCAGTCTGCCCTGGTCACACCGCACCCCTGACCACAGCCCTGAGCCTGCCCCCAAACCCCTGGCTGAATCTGGTACCCCTCTGTCTTCCCTGACTCAGGCTCTTAGTGATATTCCAAATAGGTGGCCAACCTCCTGTGCCCTTTTCTCTGTCATCCTGTTTGCCTGGTTTTCTCCTTACCTCTCTCACTGTGCTCTTTATCTTCTTCACCAATGCTTCTCTTTCCTGCCCTTTACATGTTGGTGATATTTGGGACCTGGAACCAGGTTCTTCTTCACCTGCACCCTGCAGGTGATCCCTTCTAGGTCCAAGACTTGATACAGATGGCTCTCAGTCTTAGACCTCCCGTTCCAGCTCCTTCCGTGCATTCTAGATACCAGTGCCCAACTCCCCTGCTGGCATGCCCACTGGGGTGTCTTATGAGGCATCACACAGACTCTACACACTGGTATACCCCACCACCTGAGTCTTCCCCATCTTAGGAACGGCACCCCTATTTGCCCCTGCTCCAGCAAAACCTAGAAGTCATCCTGAACTTCTTTTGAGTCAGTGTCCAAACTATATTTCAGATCCTCCTCCTTTTCTTCATCTCCATGGCCATGACCCTGGTCCAGGGAAGCACCATCTTCTTCCTGGACCGTCACAACCCTTTCCTACCTGGACTTCCGATTCCAGTTCCTGTTTAATCCAATTCCCACAGCAGCCACAGTGATCTTTTTTAAGCACTAATGTGATTCTGTCACTTTGCTTCATATCATTCAGTGGCTTTCCATTGTACTTAGAATAAAATCTAAGCACTGTCCTCTGATCTTCAAGACCCTGCCTGCGTGGTCTAGCACCTCCCCACATTTTCAGTTTCATCTGGTCCCCTTCCTTTCCCTGCCCCCTCACCCCTGCTCACTCTGCTCCAGCCTCATTGGCTGACTTTTGATCCTCAAGCATGATGGACTCTTGCCCACCCTAGGGGCTCTGAACTGTTCCTCCTGCCTGGAATGCTGTCCCCATGGTCAGCCCCACATGCTTGCAGCTGTAACTTAAATGTCATCTCAGAAAGGCCTCTCTTCCTACTTCATTTCTATCATATCCCTTTGTTTGCTTCCCCACTGAACTTCTCCCAATCTGAAATTACCTTATTTATTCATTGTTTGTTTGCATGAGGTTTACTGTGACAGCTGCTAACCCAATGGCTATTGATTTAGGGGCTCATGAATTCTTCTGCAAATCTGGTGGAAATTCTTCCATAAAGCATATGCAAGTACTTGCACATAAAATTTTGCAGACAATTTTAGGAACTTCACAGAACCCCTGAAGCCCACCTCAGAGGGTTCTGCAGTCAGATTAAGACCTGTTATTACAGAATCAGAGTTAGAGGTAGAAAGAACTGTGAAACCATTCAGACTCCTGGATGGTAAATTGCCTTGACAGACTGTCAGCTGTAGGGTGGGGAGTGGGCCACCTAGATACATCATCCAAAGGCTTAGGCACAGTTGGGATCAGTAGGTAAGAATGCTGTCATCGATTAGCAATGTCTGCCACAGACTAGGAAATGGAGGGTAGTGGAACAGCAAACAGCTATTTGCCATGCCTGATACTGTGCAACTGAATTTAATTTGCCCAAGGCCACACAGCCAGTAAATAACAGAGCTGGGTGGTATTTAGTCTCCTTGGTTATGTGAGAATTCCTTTTAAGAAGCCCATCCGAACTCAAAGTGGATGGTTTGACCAATAGCAAAGCCTGTAGCTTTTCCTCAAAGGGGAAAAAAAAGGAAGGGAAAGGAAGGAGAGACTGGGTCTAAACAGCTTGGCCCTGTCACATGTACAGTGTCGGCGACTTTTTGGCAGCTTAGAATGCAGGGCCAACCCAGACTTGCTGAAATGTCCTTGGGCCCATGACGTGCTGAGTGAGAAGGGTCCAGGGGAGAGAGCAGCAGGAGATGGATACTTCCATAGACAGGAGGCCAGGAGCTCATCACTCAGTACCGTTGTACCCACCCAGGAGCCGTTGGCACAAGTCCCAGAATATTAGGTAGCATGTGGCTTTATGCACTCACAGGGTGCTCTTGACTTCTAGTGAGTCAGGCATGAGGCTGTCTCCACCATTATGATACAGCACCAGGGTAAGAGGCAGCCCTAAATAGACATCCTGTCCTAGGCAGCAAGGTGAGCTCACCTGTCACCCAGACAGCACAGGTAGCTAAAGGAATCATCGCCTGTGCAAGGGGTGTAGACGATTGCTTAGGGCACTCTCCTGCTGTGCTGGGGCACCTGTCAGCATGCCCCATGACCCGCAGCCTCTGGATACCCATACCTCCTTCTGTCTGAGTGGTTTTCCCGTTTGGAGATGAGTCAGTCGTCATTTTGTAGAACTTACAGGGAGAGTCAACCCCGGAGTCCCCAAGGAGGAACACTGGTCAGACTAAGTATTGAATAAAACAGGTTTAGCATAGTGCTCCCCAGACCCGGCAAGTCATCAGAATCCCTGGAAGGATGTTGAAAAATTATCCATTCCTGGACGTCGCGCCAGACCTGCTGACTCAGCACCTCAAAGGAGTCAGTAGTCAGAGTCTGTATTGTTCAGAGGCTTTCTGGGGCGCCCCAGTAATCCCACAGACTGGTGGTCTCAAGGTCAAAGCAAAGGAGATGGGATTTGGAGGTCAAGGTTCCAATCCTCCCTCTGACATTTCCTGGCTGTGCGACCCTGAGCAAGTCACCTGTCCTTTCTGAGCCTCAGTTTCCCCATGGAAAGAAGAATCATCCTGTGTTCTCCCTCTCTCAGTATTGTTAGGCAGAGTTAATGAGATACGGACATAGCTTTGTAAACTCCTGCAGCATGGCACAAATGTGAACCTGCTTACATCGTTCATAAACTAAGGACACTCAATTGAGGCAGGGTGGGCTGGGGGCGGGGTGGGAATGCTGGGTCAGGGGAAGAGAAGGGTCCTAATCATGAAAACTTGGCTATGGCTGGAGAGATCCGGCCCTTAGACATGGATAGCCGCTCTGCAGAGGAGACCAGAGGACACAGGTACAGAGGCCTTTCCCTCTTCAGCCTGGTCTGAGCCTTGCCTGTGGGAAGAGAAATGTGACGGGGGCAGTGCCTGGGCCAGGCTCTGGGCCAGATGCAGGGCCACGCTTTTCAGAGCTTCAGCTGGTTATTTTTAGTGCCTGGCTAGAAAAGAAAGAAACTTGAACTGTCCCCAGCTGCTGTGCCCCTGCACACGTGGCTATTTTTACTTCCGAAAGACTGGGATCTTGTCCAGCTTAGGGAGGGAAAATCCGAAGAAAGGAGGGAGGTGGAGGGAAGCAGGAATTATTTTACTTCCATTAAGAAAAATGCCAGAAGGCTGATCTTATCAAGTCAGCAAGTGGACATCTGATCAGGACGGCTGCCACCTCTGGATGCCGACGCACCTGCAGTGGTTGGGAGAGGTCAGCAGATGGGCATGGGATCGAGAGGTCTGGGGGGCCTGCAATCCCTCCTTCCAAGGACTTTATGTCCCAGAGTGGCCCTGCGGCTTCTTTAGAATTTCCTGTGCCCTGAGTTGGGAAGTAGGATGGGACACAGCAGGTAGAAGGATCCCAGCCCAGTGGTGAGCCTGGTGGGGGCTGGGAGCCGTACAGCTGCAGCCAAGGCAGAACCTGGGTCCTGGGCTGGACAGAGGCAGTGCTCCACCCTGTGGGCATATTCAGGAGAGAACCTGTGGAGCTGTGTGTCCCTGGGCACACTATTCAACCTCTCTGAACCTTAGTTCCTTAAGGGTTTTGTTTAACGTATCTGACTTATGTAGTTACAAGTAAGGGGGTGTGTTTCCCTCTCTTCCCAAGAAGGCAGTCAGTTCCTGCCAGATCCTACCACCTTCCATAAGCAGATGAAAGGAAAGAAATTGCTATGAAGCGCCTACTGTGTACCAGGCACTTTGTTACTTTCACACATTTTATGTTACTTAATTCTACTAACCTGAGACAGTATTTTTAAAATTTTTAGTAGCTTTGTTAAGATACAATTCACTGCTTATTAAAGTGCACACTTCAGTGGTTTTAGGTATGTTACATTATTACTTTTTTAATGGTGGCAAAATATATATAACAAGCATTGCCATTTTGAAGACCATCTTTAAGTGTACAATTCAGTGGCACGAAGCACATTCACAGCGATTCTGTTTCCCAGACTTTTTCATCATCCCAATCAGAAAATCCTATACTCACTATGCAGTAACCTCCATTCTCTCACCCCCCAGTCCCCAGTAGCCTCCAGTCTACTTTCTGTCTATTCTAAATATTCATATAAATGGAATCATGCAACACCTCTCCTTTTGTGTCTGGCTGACATGTTCAGGTTTCATCCATGCTGTAGCGGGTTTCAAAAGTTCATTCCTTTTCATGGCTGAGTAATATTTCCTTGTACGTATGACCCCGCATTTTATTTATCCATTCATCTGTCAGTAGATCGTTGGGCTGCTTCCACCTTTGAGCTGTTGTGAGTCTTACTGCCATGAACACTGAAATAGAAGTATCTGTTAGAGTTCCTGATTGCCGTTCTTTTGGGGATATACCTCGGAATGAAATTGCTGGGTCATGTATGGACATGTATGATAATTCAGTTTAATATTTTGAGGAACTGCCAAGCTATTTTCTGCAGCAGCTGCACCATTTTGTATTTCCACAGGTAGCCAACATTTTTAATTCACCTTTTTATTTTTGAGATCATTGTAGATTCAATGTAGTTGTCAGAAGTAATACAGAGAGAGTCCACATGCCCTTTACCCAGTCTCCCAATGGTAGCAGCTTGCAAAACTAGCGCAGTATCACAGCTTGGATATTGATATTGATACAGTCACGATAGAGAACACTTTTAAGGGTGAAGTATTTTTAATAATAATAATATTAACTGACACTTAATGATCACTTATTAGGTGTCCTTCACAGTATTTTAAGTGCTTTATTAATTTTTAATTTTTAATTAAAAAATGTTAATGTTTATTTATTTTTGAGAAAGAGAGACAGTGGGCATGAGCAGGGGAAGGGCAGACAGAGAGGGGACAGAGGATCTGAAATAGGCTCTGTGCTGACAGCAGCGAGTCTGATGTGGGGCTCGAACTCACAAACGGTGAGATCATGACCTGAGCTGAAGTTATTCGCTTAACTGACTGAGCCACCCAGGCTCCATCTTACGTGCTTTATGTATACTAACTCACTCGATACTCAACAACAATCCTATGAGGTGCATCTTGTTATTTTAGTACAGGTGTAGAAACTGAGGCACAGAAGGTGAAGAAGCTTGGGCCAGGCCACCCAGGTACTGGGGGGCTAGAATCAGGGATTCTATCCAGGTCTGACCCTGAGGCTAGTGCTTCTTTCCTGGCTACTCCCCCTGTTCACTCTGCCTTTCCTTGCAGGGGTAACCAAGCACATCTCACCTTCCCATTGTCTTGGTCAGGGCTGGGCAGGAGCCGATGTCCCCTCAACAGGTCACCAAAGAGGATTTAATGAAGGAACTATTTACAGAGGGCCAGGTGCATTCGAGGGAACCAGTCAGAAGTGGTGATGGCCCCCAGGGCTAGCAACAGTGGGGAGCCTTTAGCAACGCCAGCCTGAAAAGACTTGGTGGGAATTGCCCGAGCAAGAAGGTGAGAATTGTACCTGTTCTCAGAGGTCAAAGTCAGGCTGCATTCCTGCCTGTGTGGTCTTGGCAAGTTACTCACCCTCTCTTACCCTCAATTTCCCCATCTGTAAAATGGGCTAATAGAATCTTCCTTTAAAGTTGTTGCAGTCCCTAAGTGAAATGGTTAGAGCAGAGGTCACCCCAAATAACAGCTGGTCAGTAGATGTGAACTTTTCCTTATACTCGTGTCTACAAGATTTAGCAGTTACCATGTTGGCTCCCTGTCTAGTCTTGAGCTTAACTACAGGACTCAGTCTGCACAAGAACATGGATTCCAGTGATTATTGATCTTTTTGAATTCTTAGCAAATTTATGAATGCTTAAATTTGGCCCACACCTGTTAAGGGATTAACAGTGCTGAACAATGATTAAAACAAAGGATATGTATTCAGTGTAGTACTTAGAGATCTGGAATAGCTCATATGTAAGTATTAGGAATCATTTAAAATCAGAAAGTATCAATAAGATGGTACAATCAAATAATCCCAGACAGTGATTATAAGTTGATTAGTATTTTAATATGCTCCCTGAGCCTGCTTTTTTAGATAGTTTGCTAAAACTATAAGAACACAAACAATAAGGCAACTCTCATTTCAAGTTCAAGTTGCCTTCTCTCTCTTTTTTTTTTTTTTCCATTTGGTGTTTGTAAGACTTAAGCATCCTCATTTAAAAAGTAATTGCCCATTTTATTAGTGAAAATTGCTTTCTGTTGCAAGTTACGGAGAACTTGACTGCCAGTAGCTTAAGCATCGATAAATGAGATTGATTTCCCTACCTACGAGGGACTCTGGAGATCGGCATTTGCTGGCGTTTCGCAGGCTCTTTCTGTCTTCTTTTGGTGTTCTTTGGCTTCCTCACTTGGCTGCTACAGCTCTAACCTTCACCTTCCAGGTCAGGGCAGGAGAAAGGCAAACAGAGTTGCACCAAACATGTCTGTCTCTTGTACTGGAAAAGCAAAACCATTCTCGGAAGCCCCTAACCTGGACTTCCCCTTACAGCCCATTGGCCGGAACCAGGTCATATGACCAGCGCTTGCTACCACTGAAACTGGGAAAGGAGGGACCGGGATTGGTACGACTACTGTGCTACAAACAAAACTCGGGTTCTGTTAGCATGCAAGAGAGGGAATGGAAAGAAACTTGGGCAGACAACTGATAATGTCTGCCAGACCCAACCGTTGGAATTTGGCGATTTGTTTGTAAAAGATTCATGATCCAGCATCTTGCTGCAGTGCTCAGGATGAGAACCCAGTCCATGCCATTATCTCATTTACTAAAACCATGAGCAGCGTACTCCAAATATTGGCAGATAGTAAGTACAAACACAGTTGACCAATGTCTGTTTAGGCAGAGTGCAGAATAAGTCAGACCTCTATCTGCTGTCTCTGTGTTTGAGAAGCTGGCCATTCTGAGTTCAGAGCAGACCATGTCAATAAAGACAATTGCGTAGAAGGCAGGAGGTGACTGGCCTGAAAACACTGTACAAATACAGAAAATAAAGAGTGCTTGGCCATAGAAGGAGGGTGCCCAGGGATGTTCAAGTCCATAAAGGGTTCTCTCGTGAAAGGGGATAGTCTCATTGGATGGGATGGAGGGTAGGTAGAAAGTGACTAAGAGACAGAATTTAGCTCATTACAAGGGAAACTTTGATGAGGAATGGGCTCTCCTAAGGGAGTGAATTTCTGGAGTCTGGGAGACAAATGGAAGCTGGGAACAGGATAAGACCCTGAGATTCTTTTGCTTCCTAAGCCTACAGGGCTTCATTTGAACTGGTGCATGTTTTACTCAGACACTTGACTGCCTATCACTGGCGGGGTGCTGAGTGTGGGTGACAAAGGTGAAGCAAAGTCCTTGCTTAGGAGATGCCCACAGCCCAGCAGGGAGATGAGCATAGCATGTATTGTGAAGAGTTGTTGTTTTGACCATAGTTGTTAAAATAGAGAATAAGCAAAAGGAGCCCAAGAAGGGCACAGCCAACTTGGCCAGGGGGAGTCTGGAAGGGCTTCTTGGTAGAAATAATATTTGGACTAGGCCTTCAAGGTAAATTCAGATCTTAATTGCCTTTGGGAATGGTGTGGGCAAGAGGGATAGGGCCACATCTTTTGGGCGGGGACCCATGGAAAGGGGGCCCCTGGGTTGGGAAGCACAGATCTCTACCATGGGACCTCTCTACCCTAAATGATGATTTAGTAAACCCTGTTGGGGACAGTTTGGGGGACGGAGAGCTCAGAAAATGGAGCTGATGTGGGCCCTTTCCCTTAGGAATCAGTTGAGTTGAAAAGTGAATGGGAACAGAGGGAAACAAGCGCAAGGTGGCACGCAGAGTGCCAGTGAATGCTGCCATGTGGGCTGTGGGAATGACGGCCTCACCTGGCCTGTCGGAGCCACTGCCAACTTAGCAAGCATTTCTGGTGTCAACAAAAGCCATATTTGGTGAGCAGTGTTGATATTGCCATTGCCTCCTTCCCCATACCTGATGATGAGACCAAGGCTCTGAGAGCCAACGGGCCAAGGCTGTTGAGACAGGTCTGGGACCTTGACCATTGGATCCCGTAGGTTGGAGCCATTATGGGCTTGTGGCTGGGGGAAGATCTGGGCAGGAAGCCAGGGTGCAAACCTGGCTCATGTCAGACATCAATTCAGGCATAATCAGACCCAACAGGCTACATTTCTTAAGAAAACAGAATAAGCTGATAATTGATGCATGTATTGATTGGAGCCATTGACCATCCTGCCATGAAGATCTGAAGGAGGAAATTTAGAGGAGAGATTACACCCACTGGGCCCAGGGGAGCTGTACCCTGGAGGAGCAGAGAGCGTGGGTACTGGCTCTTTTACTGGGCAAATTACTCAAGCACCCGAGCCTCAGTTGTTCTCATTTGTAAAATGGGGATAATTGTGCCTGCTTTATATGTTGTAGATGACAAAGGGCAATACATAAAGTCCTCCATAAATTAAGCTGTTCTCATGATTGTTGCTACTGTGACTTACCAGAGGGTTGTACATAGTTGTTGGGGAAGCGTAACAAAAATAATGGTGATGATGATGACAGTAAAAGCTCAAACTTACTTTCTTTTGTTTTTAATTTTCTAATGTTAATTTTTGAGAGGGGCAGGGAGGGCACAGAGAAAGATGGAGCCAGAGGATCTGAAGCAGTCTCCTCTGTTAGTGCAGAGCCTGATGTGGGGCCTGAACCCACAAACTGTGAGATCATGACCCGAGCTCAAGTCAGACACTCAACCAACTGCGCCACCCAGGCTCCCTTAGCTCTGGCTTTCTAAGCATCTACTGGGCACCATGACAGACCCTATAATGGGATGGAGAGCAGCCCCTCATTGTAGGGGTGCTGTTGGAGCTTGAAGCCCTGGAGGAAGCACCCAACCCAGGGGATGGGAAGGAGGCCCATCCGTTCCTGTATGCATCAAGACTTTCTTGAACACCCACTGCAGGCCAGGCCCTATATCAGGACAAAGAACATTCTATATGGAGGTTGTGACAGAAGTGGCAAGTGCCCATCACCTTGCCTTGCTAAGGGACCCATGCCTCGTTCAGTGTTTTGTTGAGCAGTTCCCATTCCTGCTATACCAGCTGGGGTGGGTGTAGGCGAGAGCTCGTGAGACTGGCTTCAGGAGAGAAAGTCCGTGAAGTAGGGAGGGGCTCATCCCGGACTCTGGTTAGAGCCTGGCACACAGTAGGTGCGCAGCAGGGAGCTGCTTTGTAGCTGTGTCACAAGAGGGGGTCAGGAAAACAGGGAACTTTCCCCAAAAAAACCTTCAAAGGAGGAGCCATCCTTCCTGCCTTTGTGTGCCAGCTCCTTCTGCCCTCACTGAGGGGCCCAGGAGGGGTGGCAGCTGGGAGCCAAAGTCCCACCAGCATGTAGCTTTAGGTCCTGCACCGGATGGGCCTCCATTGCCACCTTCAAGGTCCTTGGCACTGCCGGTCCGTAGGAAGCTATATTGCAGCCCTTTCCAAACCCCCATGAGCCTCCGAGTCACCTTGTTAAAGTGCTGACGCCCGTTCCTAGGGGGCAGCGTGAGGTGTTTCAATTTCAGCTCCCAGTTGATGCCTGGCCTGGACCACCCTTTGAGAAGGAGGGCAGCGGCCGGTGTCCCACCTGCCTTCACTCAGCACTCTGTCACACGCGTGCTAACTGCACTGCCTCCTTGTGACCACAACTCTGCCCAGGGCTTGCTCTGGTCACCAGAGCCTGCTCAGCCCCAGCCCGGGAAGGGCTGGTGACTGCCAGGAGGAGCGGCTGGATGCCCCAAGGCCCTCGTCTGCAGCAGGGTAACCGGGGCGTGTCCTGCCTTGTCTCCCAGGGTCCTCAGGAAGGCTGAGCCTCGGCGACAGCAGTCGCCTGCTCACCTACTCAGGCACACACCCATGATTGGCTTTCTTCCTGAGCTCGCCTTCCAGATGAACTCTCTTTGTCTCAGAGTCTGAACCTAGGCAACCCAACTGTTGGTGTGGTCAGTTGCAATCCACTCTGCCCCTCAGAGCAGAGGGGAGTTCACAGGAAGCTTCTCAGGAGGCTCAAGGACCACACTTAGATGCCAGGCGAGGACCAGGGGCAGCTCCGGAAAGCCCAGGTGCTGGAGATGAGTAACCAGGAGACTGAGGCCCAGGGCTGCCCGCACCCCCGCTGCCGAGCCACCACTGCAGCCCCAACCCATCCTCACCCTCCCTCTGTCTTGGTGCCATTTGATCAAAGCCTCCAGCTAGTTGTTCCTGAGTCACTAGACCATGCTTTGACCTCTAGAGGGTCAAATGAGATACTCAGAGTTGGGGTGGGCACAGGCCCCACTTACGAGATGACCCACAATAGGGGAATTATTAAACAGGAGGCAGGGGTGGGGTGCGGGGTAGACCCTCCCCCCCCCCGAAATGTTTACTGCAGCCATGTTCAGCATCAAGTACAGGAATGTCAGACTGTGTGGTAAAAAGGGTACTGCTGATGAAAATGCAGAGCAGTGACTGGCCCCACAGAGTCCCCTTGGGCCATCTGGCTCAGTGGCTCACAGCATACTCCCTGAAGGCGGGGTGGTCTGAGCACTTGACTGGGAGCCTGCGGGCACGGTACCATGGGGCACTCCTCACCCTGATTCCTGTAGGGCAGTTAGCACCTACCTGAAGGTCTGGTCCCTCTTATTCAGCACACAAAGTGATTTCACTTTCTACCGCTCTCTTTGCTCCAGGAACTTCCTCCCTTGCCCAGGGACTTAAGTGTAGTAGCCGGAGGTCTTAAGAAACAGCCAGAAAATCACCCCTGGCATGAATGGGATCTAAATCCTCATTCCATTAGGTCACCAGTATTGCTGCCTTCTGGCCACTCCTCAGGAGGAGCCTGAGCTGATGGGACTGGCTGCTGCCACCACCAAGCTAGGAGGACAGGCAGGAGGAGGTGGCAGGGAGAAAGTGCCTGGAGGATCAATTACTAGGGCTCTGAGGGTGATGCTGTTGACCTTTGAGGAAAGGAACAGGAAGTTGAACTTGACCTGTCACCTCAGAGGCTGAGGTGGCACTGAGCTCTCTTCCTCTCGGGACTCTGTCTCTGTCTCTCACTTTTTTATTTTCATTTATAATTTTTAAAAATTTTTAAAAATATTTTTTGAGAGAGAGAGAGAGAGAGAGTACAAGCAGGGGAGGAGCAGAGAGAGAGGGAGACACAGAATCTAAAGCAGGATCCAGGCTCCGAGCCGTCAACACAGAGCCCAACGTGGGGCTCGAATTCACAAACTCTGAGATCGTGACCTGAGCCGAAGTCCGACGCTTAACCGACTGAGCCACCCAGGCGCCTCACTGTCTCTCACTTTTTATGTGTTTTAATCAAGCCCTGTTTCATGGTAAGCTTCAGGGAGCCGCTCTGCTTCCTGTAATAGTTCATACTTTGGAGCTGATTTGTTGGATCCCATCCAGTTCTCAGGGCAGGCCACGTAGGTTGGTGACCAGTCTGTGCTTGTGTGCCTTTGGATGGGGAACCTGTTTGAGGTCCTGTCCGCCCTGCAGGCTGGTGAGGGATGTCAAATGGTACCAACATGTCTGTCCAGACCGCAGGCGCTGTGAGGCTGCGGTGGGTTCCTGGAAGGCCATATAGACCCAGGGAAATAGCAGATCGCTCTGGGATAGGGCCTCATCCTGGGAAGGGATGTCAGTGTGGAGTGGCCACACCTGCTTTTGCACCTGCTGTTGGGAGACTTTGAGGCACTCATTTTCCAGGTGTGGCCAGGACCACCTGCACCCCCATCTAGGAGAGTCCGGCCCAGGCCTGCCCACGGCCCTGCTGCTGAGGGTGCCCAGACCAGTCCTCACGCTCCCTGTAGTTTATCTAGAAGACGGACTGTAGAACTCCATCTTAAGGTCTGTGAAAGTGGGATCCAGAAATTGACATTTGTAATGAATACCCATTCAGGTGCTGCTCATGTGAAAAGGCTGAACGTTCTTGTTCTCGTTCTTTGGAGGTGCCTGCCGGTGGCAGAGATTCCCTTTGCCATCTGGCAAGCCAGCTCAACCCTCCCTGCATTCACAGCACATCTAGAATAACAATTCTTCCTTCTCTAATGTCTAGAGGAGTGCTTCCGTTGTGCTTTCCCTTTGGAGACGAAAGACTCAAGCTGGAGGTTGCTTGGGGTAGATTTCAGGAGGATGCTGAGTCCAGCAGCGGGGCCAGGCCCGGGGCAGCTGGGAAGGCATCAGGTCGTGAGGGCCGAAGCCAGTGTTGCAATTCCAGAGTTGGTGTTGACACCCTTGATGTGGCACGACCTGACGCCTCGCCCCTTTCCTCCCCAACAGGTGTGCGCCTTGACCGAGTGCGTGGAGGCCGCCAGAAATACAAGCGACGGCTGGACTCTGAGAGCAGCCCCTACCTGAGCTTACAGATTTCTCCACCCGCTAAAAAGCCATGTGAGTGTCGGGCGGTCCATGCCCCTTCTGCTAGCATGGGTACGTGGGACATGGGCACCCCCCGGGGAGGTGCCACCTCCCACTATTGGCTGGGAGACAGTGCAGGTCTTGGGGAGATGGCCTCGATGGCTGGTCTGGTGTTGGGTGTGTCAGGCTTCATTCGGAAGGCCTATCCGTGTGGGATTTACAGAATGTGGCTCCAAATGAAGCATGATCCTAAGAAGGCCTGGGCGCCAGCATCCAGAGCATGTCACCCTCACCTGCCCTTCAAAGCATGTTCCTCTCAAGTTCCAGGAACTTCCCTCAGAGGGATGTTTCTTAAAAGCCCAAATCAGCACTGCCAGCAAGTTAGTGGTGTGAGAAAGGGAGCGGGGGAGGCGACACTCTGGGACTCCTCAGAGCCTGACTTTTCTTCCTGAGCCACTCCAGCCTCCACCCCGGCCCTTACCTCTTCCCCCAACGTTCACACTCCTCCTTTGGTCGTTGGCAGTGACCAAGATTGTCTCCTACCTGCTGGTGGCCGAGCCGGACAAGCTCTACGCCATGCCTCCCCCTGGCATGCCTGAAGGCGACATCAAGGCCCTGACCACTCTTTGTGACCTGGCAGACAGGGAGCTCGTGGTCATCATTGGCTGGGCCAAGCACATCCCAGGTGAGTCCCGTAGGACCAGGGGAGAGGGGCGTATAGCCAGGGAGTCCCAACCACTGTCCCCACCACCGTGGTTCTGATGCATGGGAGCCCGGGACCCAGGAGCCGTGTTTTCTTCTGGGCTCCTTTTCTCTTTGTGGGATTGGAGGGAAGCAGGTGTTGGAAAGGTCCAGTAACATTCCCAAACTGCCAGGGGCTCTTCAGAACCCATTATCATTCTAGAGTGTTGATGATCACCTCTTAACAATAGGTGAGAATCAAAGAGGAAGTTTTCTGAGTCCTTAAAGGTCAAAGGGTTTTCTTGCGGCCCTTATTAGAAATGTCCCGGGAAACAATACAGGAGAGAGAATTTGAGTCTCTTGCTTCCTTTAGAGGCCAGTGGACTGGAGTGGTTGAGAACATGGGCTGGGGAATCAAAGTCTGGGATTCAAAGGATTCACCATCTGGATCTGCAGCTTACTAGCTGTGTCACCCTTGGTGGGTCATCTGACCCCTCTGAGAACAGGGAATGACAGCAATCCCTCCTTCGTGGGCTCTGACGTGGGGATGAGATGCAGGTATGAGTGTGATCTGTGTGGTATGTACTTACTGTTCGTTGCAGACACACTATTGCCACTTGTCTGATCCCAAGGGAGGCCTGTCTCTTTATAGGTGGCATGGAAAGTACATGTAGCAAATGCGTTTTGGGTGATAATGGACTTTGGATATGGCTGCTCACTGCGCGTGGCCCAAACCCTTCCTTCAGCATCCTCAGTCTGGACAAACGGTGGAGACTGGTTTTTAATTTTCTTTTTGTAGACACCGACACCCACATATTTTGTGTTACACCCATGTTGGGGAGCCTTCGAAAGCCTGTACAGCTTATTCCTCTTATGGTTCTAACAGCTTGTCTCGTAGTGAGGTGGGGATGTCCTGTTTTCCTCTGGCAGTCATCCAACGTGGGCTTGGAGGCTTACGAGTTCTGTGACGTGGGGCAGTTTATCTTCCTGTCTGTAGATCCTCTGTGTGTGTGTGTCGCCGGCTCTGAAAAACGAATATAGCATGCATGGTGGTGTAGCTAAGGCATCTGAGACTTGAGATGCCGAGGCCCACGGTTGACTGGGGGTGTCAGATGTTTTTATAGAAGACGTGCGTGCGCAACCTATGTGAGGGAGCCTTCCTGTGGACAAGGGGCCCGGGAGGTGATGCTGGTGTCACTTAGCTGGCAGGAAGCATAGAATTTCTTCCGCAGGGACTCGCTGATGGCCCCTGGCCTTCTGACTCAGGGGGTGGGGCCTCCCCGGAGATCTGAGCCAGAGCGCCCTTACTAAGGAGCTCAGCCTCTTGGGATTACGCACTTGGTAGTTTTGAATCTGGCCTGTGCTGATTCAGCTCAGATGTGGGGTCAAGCCACTGCTTAAGACACCTCAGCCCGGATTGCTCCAGTAACCCAGGGCCGAATCCGGCACAGCTCCCCCTGCCCCGCACATCCTGCCCTGCCCTGCCATCACACGCTCCTCTTCCCAGCGATGGCCCAGGGGTGGCTCCTGGCGGTCTCCCAGGTCACTGCTTCCTTCTCCTGCCACGTCTGAGGGGAGGCGTAGAACCAGGAGGCACTGTCTCCCTTGCACCCATTCTCTCCTTGCCCCCCTGCCCCCCACCAGCACCATCTCCCATCCGCGCCCAACCAAGAGGGAGGTGAGGTTGTTAGGGACACAGACTCTGGACTCAGGCAGACCTGAGCTCTGATCCAAGTTCTGTCCTGGCTGGCCTTGTGAAGAGATCTCATTTTCTGAGCGTCCGTGTCCTTGCCTGTGAATTGGGAATCATAACAGATAGTAAGGCGCCGTCAGCCCAGCCCCCGCACACAGTGGGTGCTTGATAAGTGGTGGGGACCGTGACCATGTCATTGTCTTTGCTAATAGTATTAAAAGCTTCCTTTCACATCTTCATTTTTCCTTGTCCAGAGCTGAAGTCTTTTTGATTAAAAAATAAAATAAACATAGGGGCTCATTTGTCGGAAACACTAATTTGCCTATTTTGCATACATTTGCATGCTGAGTTATTTGGGCCTGACCTTCTAGTGTTTAAGGTAAAATTAATTAATAGCGTCTCCTGCCACTACATGGTAAGCCTCATACCAAGTGCCTGGTATGTTTAAACTAATAGACTTAATCCCATCTCAGATTAGATGGAAAACTCATCTGAAGATCTGCTCACTAGCCTTGAGAGAGAGAGAGAGAGAGAGAGGGCCAGAAAGGGAGCAGGTTTATTAGCAGGGTAGGTGCAAGCCAGGGCCCCACCTGGGACTGACGTCAGCTCCTGTCCATCCCGGTTCCTGGACAGCAGAAGGTCCCTTAAGACGGCTCCGGTTAGCGCTCTGAGGCAGAGCCCCGCCTACCTTCCTTAAGCATAGGAAACTGTATCTCTCCGTATCTGTCCACAGCCTGGCATACAGAGGGCATTTCGTACTTGCCTTTGCGTGCATTTATTGAGTATTAACTACCTGTAAGGTCTCTTGCCAGGAGTCGTGGCTGATCCAAAAGAATTAGATTAATTTCGGCCCTGGAGATCTCATTTACAAATAAGATGGATAATTTTTTTTTAATAAAATACTTTTTCTTAAAAAATTTTTTTTAACATTTATTTTTGAGAGAGAGAGACAGACGGAGCATGAGCAGTGGGGGCAGGGAAGGGGAAGACACAGACAGGCTCCAGGCTCTGAGCTGTCAGCACAGAGCCCGACGTGGGGCTCGAACTCATGAACCGTGAGATCATGACCTGAACCGAAGTTGGATGCTTAACCGACTGAGCCACCCGGGTGTCCTGACAAAATACTTTTTCGTGAAAAATTATAAACATGAGGCATCAGGAACCTCCCTGGCGCTTGCTTCCATGTTACCACCCCACTGCCCACTTCTTTTCGCCTCTTCCGTTCCCCTCTCCTGTTCTGCGCACTTGGAAGGCTGCAAGGAGAACCAGGGACAGAGGGCTGCCACAGGCTGCAGGGGCAGAGAGCAGATGCTGAGCTGGGCCTCCGGCACTGACGGGCAGTGGCCACGGAGGAAGAGCCCAGAAGGGCAGCAGGGCTCCACGAACATGAGTTTTCGGGCTGCAGGCCAGAAGCTAACGCACGCACACAGGCGCGGAGCCACCAGCCAGCCCAGGAGGAAGGATTGTTTGAGCACAAAACTCCTTTCTCAGCAGCAACCCCCCCTTCACTCACACGTTTGAACACACAGGGCGCTCGCACACGGGCGGGCTCCCCAGGGAGCTCAGGCTGCTCGTGGCTCACTCAGAACAGCAGCCATTCCTTTGTCTCAGTCCGTCCGCGGTGGCCTGACCCCGCACACATGTAGGCTTTTACCAGGAGTTGACTTCTCCAAGTCCCGGGCTGCTGAGAGGATAAGCCGGGGTCTTCAAAGTGCCCACCTCTTGTTCCCCAGGAGCGACAGGTTCGAACAAGGGGCAGCAGCCTTTAAGAGGCAGTGGGTCTCGCTTGATGGATTGTCCTGTCACCCCAGGCGGCCTGGAGGGTGCGCCGGCAAGGAGAGCCCTCCCTGGCCGGGTGGACATGTGCACACTTCTGCGGGGAAGGGACCCCCAGAGGCCTCCACGGAGGCTTCCTCGGCAGCCCTGCTCCCAGGTAGCCACCGTCTGCTCGCGCGGGGGAGAGAATGCCAGCGGCCGATGAAATATGGGCTGCCGAGTGACAGCAGCTGTGTCTGGAGTGGCCTCAGATCCTATAATTACATCTCCCTTTATTACCTCTGCTAATGGCCCTCCAGGTCGACAGAAACGATAATAAATTAACAGATTATGAACTCCACTTGCCACAAATTATGTGCTCTTTTTTTTTTTTCTTTTCTTAAATTCTAGGAGCTCATGCTGTCAAACCACTGGGGGGATGGGGCCTTGGGAAGATCCTGAATGTTATCAGATCAGTTGGTGCAGATAAAGCAACTTTGGGGGTGGGGACGGCCGGCTTGGGCATGGCAGGACCTCAAGCGGGCACGCCCAGGGGCCACACCAGCCTCTCCCAGCAGCCACCCTGTCCCAGAACTGCTAATTGCTTGTTAGAGGAGGAGACCCAGCCCAGCACGGGAAGGCAGACCTGGAGGGTGCTTGGCCAAAGGGCAGGAAGGAGCGCTTCAGCCCTTTGTTTGGGTTGAAATAAAAGAAAGAATATGTGCTTTCGGTAAAGATGACCAACAGTGACAGAGGGATGGAAATTAGGAGTTCAGGTTCCCTCATCTTTCTTAAACATCCTCCTGGGAATTTCCTGTGCATGTGCAGCCGCGGTGTGTGTGTACAGGTGTGTGTATGTTCTCTCCCCACTGTAGGACCATTCTAGAGTACTGCTTTACATCCTGCTTTCTCCACTGATTTATAGAACATGGTAGCACTTCCCTTGTGCTAGGCAGCGTACTCAGTGCTCCACACCTTAGCTCATGTAATCCAAACAGTCCCATTAGGAAAGTATTGTTATTATTATTATTATTCCCATTTTACAGATGAGGAAACCAAGGCACAGAGATGTGGACATGTCCAGCGTCACAGCCAGTGGTCAGCAGAGCTAGGATTCTAGTGTCTGGCTGTGGTGTCTGTCTCCTTTATAGTTAAGTCTTCCTTACATTCTTGGGTATCTTTCCACGCCCACAGGAACAGTTCTGCTTCTTTCTGGTGGCTTCTAATGTGCCCTTCATTTAGCTAATAATTATGTTTATATAGTAATTACATGTATCACATTAGTTACATTTAGGTTGTTTCCTGCTTGAGGCCATTACAGTCTGATCTAGCAAACACCCTTTCACATCTATCTCTGCGTATTTGTGCATACTGTTCTTCCGGGGAGAAATTCCTAGCGGTGGAATTGCTAGGTTGAAGGAAGCATGCCTTTTGTTTTATGCTTGATTTAATTTTGTTTGGGGACACCTTAAATATGGACACGTTCAAAAGGCAAAACTAGATAGAAATGTGCGCACAGAACCTTTCCCTCCTTCCCTGTCGCCTCCCCTCCTTCCTCCTAGAGCTAAGTCTTTATATTTCATTCTTCCTTCTGGTGGTTTTTTTTTTCAAGTACTAGAAAGTGTTTCAGCTTTTTAAAATATTAGAACATACCACATCCCCTCCCACCCCACCCCCTTGTACAAAGAGCAGCAGTCTCTGTATACCATTCAGCACTTTGGAGAGTACATTTGGATTTTCAAAGCCCTTTCCAGATCCTTTTGAAGCTGCTCAAGGAGAAGGAGAGAGGTCAGGGGCCAAGGATGGAGTTCATTAGCAGAAAGTCCGCACACAGACCCAGGTCTGTCCTCAGGCCCCCTCCTCCCACCTGCTCTGCCCGCCTCCCAGAGGGCGGGTCTGTCTCTGGCTTCTACACGATGGGCAAAGGTAGCATTTTCCAAACTCTGTCTAAACGACTAAGAGGGTCTCGCTGACTTCTTCGGGCCCATTTTCTTGTCACCTAGGAATCCGGGTCCAAGAGCATTTGTTTGTGGTCCTCTGTGCTGGGAATATGCATTGGGCATCTGCCTTGTCCCCAGCTGGCACTTGGAGCTGGGGGCGGGAAGATGGGCAGCAGCTGGTCCCCGCACCCTGGGGTGCGCTCGCCAGCGGTGCCCTGACCACCCTCTTTAGGCCCCTCTTAGCACGCAGGGCTCAGCCCCATGTCTTCTCCTGCAGAGCCTTCGGCACTCAGGCCAAGTTCGCCCATGATGTGTTCTGAGAGTCCTCCATCTCCCTTGTTCTTCTGACTCTCCTAACTTCACAGTGACCGCAGAGCTGGGTGCTCAGGGCATGCCTTTCCCTATCAACTGCGAGCGCTTACGCACAGGGGCCCTTTCTGGTTTGAGCTCACCATTCCTTCCCACACGGCCTGGCGTTTAGCAGGTGCCCAGTGAGGATGTGCTGGATGAATGAAGAGACCGACCTGCTGTTAACATTCCTCTGGTGGTGGTACCCGCGTGATGGGCCTCTGAGGGGTCCTTTATCTGTTTCCAGAAGCCTCATTCTTACCTCTCTTTTTGCAGTTGTCTGTTAATTTCGCCCCGTCCACCTCCTACATCTTTCCTCCCAGTCTGGCGTTTCCAGGGCAGCGCCCCAGTCCCTGCGTGCACACACCCTCATGAGCCGGCTGATTGGGATCTGTTAATTAATGTCGCCCAAGGCCTCTCCCGAGCAGAGACCCGATAAGGGAAATTGGATGTCCATTCTATCTGCCTTTTATTACCTCCCGGCTTTTGCTGCCGCCACAGGCTGCCACACCCCCCCTCGCGTGCCGGGATCGACAGCACGCATGCACCTGGCCCCTCTCCCCGAGGAGGTATGTCGGTCCCGGCCTGCCTCATCCACCAGTGTCATTGCTCAGCTCTTTTGTCAGTCACCCGTGGGTGCCAGCAGCCAGGTGGTGAGCCAGGAGCCCCAGGAGTGCCCCTACAGCAGAATGCTTGTGCACTGGTTGGAAAATGGAGTGAATTTTAGACTCAGCGGACAACAGGTGAGGGATGGGAGACTCCACGGAAACCCAGAGGGATGTGAAGAAGCTCAGGACCATCCCAGGCCTCCAGCTATGCCAGGAAGGGAGAAGAGAGACACGCCCAGAGCATGCTGATAACAAAAACAGTAATAGTAACGACAGCCATGGGCATCACCCCTTGGTCAGGCTCGCTGGGCACCACTGGTATAGGGGACCGAGAGGGGCTGTCTGATAACCACTTCACCCTCGAAGCCCTCACATCAGTGCCGCACCCACACGGGGTGAGGTGCCAGGGCGCCAGTGAAGCAGAGGCCCACATAGGTATGCTCATCCCGGGCAGCCCTGATGCACGGAGCAGGTGGCCCGTGGAAACTCTTCCTTCTTTTCCATCCGTCTGGTGTGGTCAGCGTGGGAGCCAATTGTGGGGTTTCTGGTTGAAGTTCCCACCTTGTGTTTAGTGACCAAGAGGTTTGAAAGTCAACTTCCTCCCTCCCTTCTCCTTCCTCCTCCTCCCCCTCCTTCTTCTCTACCCCCCATCTCGAATCAAAATGTTAATTATTCCAGGACGCCTGGGTGGCTCCATTGGTTAAGCATCTAACTCTTGGTTTCCGCTCAGGTCATGACCTTACGGTTTGTGAGTTTGAGCCCCACGATGGGCAAGAGTTAAAAAAAAAAAAAAAAAGACGTTAACTGCTCCATGCCTAAGTTAAGTGTATGTATAAAGCAGTTCCAGATACTATTCTCATGTTGGAGACAGACTTTTCATCCCATCCTTAATAGCAGTAGTACGAGCTCAGTGAGCATGTTTTATGTTCCATAATCATTGTCTTACTTAGACCTCGTGGAGAGGCTGAAGCAGGTGTTACAGTTATACCCATTTCACAGAAGGGGATGCTGAGGTTTGGGGCAGTGACAGCTTTCACATGGTCCGCCTACAGCCAGGAAATGGGGAGTCGGGGTTCAGGCCCAGGCAGTCTCCCGAGCACATTGGGCAAGACCGTGTCATAATGTCGCCATCCGTGTCCCTGACCTTTTGCTCTGGGGTCAGCCTCCTTACGAGCAGGGAGGGGGAAACTCCCATAATTCTAAGCTCACGGAATGCGAGACAGCTTGGGTCATTGTTAGGTGGAGAGTGATGGCCGGGGCAGCAGGGGTCTGACCCCTGGAGGACAGGCTGCCCTGTGAGAAAGTGCCCCCTGACCCTGGGGGCTCTTGAGCTCTTAGCAGCCCCGGGCTGTGGTCATTAGGGAGTCACTGGCCGAGAACAGCTGAGTCCTATCTCCTGGTTGGGCCTCTGGGTCAGCACACAGCTGAGACTCGGCACTGAGGATCAGGTGTCATGCTAAAACACTAAAACATCCCCTGGCTGAGCAGAGAGAAGGATCTGGAAAGGCCCCAGAGGGAAAAGGACCCTGGACTGCTGCCTCTTGATCCTATTAGGAATTTTGAAACTCCTTCAGTTACAAACGCATTTAACCAAAAAACCTCTCCAGATGTTTGAAAAAAGCCTAGCACTAACAACAGCCGTGATAATAACAATTGTCAACATTGACTGAGCTCTCGTTACGTAAGTCTTTTCCGTGAATTCCCTGTCTGACTCATTGGCCCAGGGAAGAACAAGGAGTTCAGCAGGCACAGAGGGAGGGGCAGGATCTGGAGGTGGCCGGGACCACCTGCTCCAGGCAGCCCACCTGACTGCCCCTGCCCTCCTCGGCCCCTCTCCCCGCAGGCTTCTCGAACCTCTCTCTCGGGGACCAGATGAGCCTGCTGCAGAGCGCCTGGATGGAGATCCTCATTCTGGGCATCGTGTACCGCTCGCTGCCCTACGATGACAAGCTGGTGTACGCCGAGGACTACATCATGGACGAGGAGCACTCCCGCCTTGCAGGGCTGCTGGAACTCTACCGGGCCATCCTGCAGCTGGTGCGCAGGTACAAGAAGCTCAAGGTGGAGAAGGAGGAGTTCGTGACGCTCAAGGCCCTGGCTCTGGCCAACTCAGGTAAGGGCGGGCACGGGCCCCACTGCAGGAGCTTCCTGAGGTCTCTTGGGCCCGGGGAGCACAGCCCTGGAGCCTGTGAGCACGGGCAGGATGCCGGAGGTTCTTGTCACCAAAGGTTGTGCAGGGGGTTGGCTTGGAGCTACAGGGGTGCTGATGAAGGCCAGCAATAGGCAGGTTTTTCCCGAGCCCTTGATTTGCAGGGCGTTCTATGTACTGAGCCCCTGCCGTCTGGCCCACGCACTCTGCAGCCACACAGACTCTACAGCTAAGTTGCTAAGGGTCAAATCCTGCTTCTACTACTCGGGCAAGGCGCAAGTCGCAAGTCGCTTCCCTCTGTGCCTTCCATTCTTTACCAGTAAAATGGGAACAATAAAGAGTCCCTCCCCCACCAGGCTATGAAAGGGATTTATTTGCATATCCTTATAGCATACTCACTACCTGCTTGGTGAATGGTAAGTGCTGAACCTGTTAGAGAAATTAGCTATGAACTTAATTCTTACAGCCCTATGAGCAAGAGTCTCATGGTTTTTTACCCCATTTCATAGATGGGGGACTGAGGCTTGGAGAAAATTGCCCAGGGTCACCCTGTCAAAGGGTGTCAGAGCTAGGACTCAAACCAAGGTCCTCTGGTTGCAAAATCAACCCCCGGCTTATAACCACTCCTTGAATCTCCCAATCAAATTGCTCAGGCACGAGAGAGAGAACACCTTCCCGACTGAGTTGTCTGGTCTGTCATTAAAAGGAGGCTTCACGTCCGACTTTTGATTTTGGCTCAGGTCATGATCTCATGGTCGTGAGATGGAGCCCTGTGTCGAGCTCCGCACTGGCAGGGAGTCTGCTTGGGATTCTCTCTCTCCCTCTGCCCCTCCCCAGCTTGTGCACGCCCGCTGTCTCTCAAAAAAATAAAAATAAAATAAAGTTCTTTAAAAAGGCAGCTTCACCTGCATTCCTTCAGCCCCTTCCAGCTTCTGGCTGCAGTCTCTGGGGAGAGGGGCCGGCCACTGGCCATGCAGCTGAGTGGGCTGGAATGTAATCGTGTGCACACATAGGGAGCACCCACCCAGTGCGGAGTACTGTGCCAAGTAGGGGGTGGTCAGTGCAGGAGAAAGTCAGGCTTCTGGTCTAAAAAGAGAGTGTCAGGCGTGCACACACAGTTCTGCTGCAGGGCTGTATGCCCTGGAGTTCGCTGCTCAAGTCTGGTCACAGGGACCCAAGTTCAAATTTTAGCTCTGATACTTAGAAGCAGCGTGACCTTGGGCAAGTTGGCCACCGTCCTTAGCCCTGTCCTTGTGTGTAAAGTGGGGATACCCCAGTACCTTCTCCAAGCATTCTGGTATTAAATGATCGACCTAAGATAAAGCACCTAGACCAGTGCCTGGCCTCGAGGAAATGTTCAATAAATATTAATTACCATTATTATTAATATTAGAGGAAACAAAGTGGGATCCGCACAGGGAAGAGGGAGAGCAGGTTCCCAGGTGGAGGCAGTACAAACAGGGTAGCTAACCGGTTTGCTTGATGCAGTTAGGCTTTTAGTACAAGTCCCATGTCCCAGGAAACCTCAGTCCCTGGCAAACTGAGGCAGTTGTTCCCCTAACAAATGGCTTCCTAGAGAATGCAGGGGCTGCTACTGATGTCCTGCTCAGCCCCCCCTTACTGGGTTAGCACCCCCACACCCCCGCTGCTGAGCTCTGCTGCTAATAGCTCACAGCTGCCCCCTCCCCCAAGATCTGCCCTCACCTGCCTTGCCCGGGGAGCTACGTACCTTGGCACCTTCAGCTAATGGCGACCCACACGGGAACAAAAGCCTGGACCCATGGCAGGGTGAGATCCGAGCCCTGCGTGGATCAGGCCCAAGCTGAGACCACGTCCTCACCTTGCTCCCACCCTCACCCTGTTCTGCCTCCCTCCCTCCCTTTCTCCTGAAAGCACACCTTCCAGAAAATCCATGCACCCAAACCATGGTCTTGGGCTCTGCTTTTAGGGACCCTGATCTAATAGAGTGAAGCATTTTTTTTTTAGTTCAACTCCCTTTTATTAATAAACAAATGGAAAAGAATAATTAAAATTTTACATGCTTCTATACATAACATATACATCTTTAAAAAAATTTTTTTTAATATTTTGAGAGAGAGAGAGAGAGAGTAAGCAAGTGGGGGGAGGGACGGGGAAAGAGGAGAGAGAATCCCAAGCAGGCTCTGTGCTGTCAGCGCAAGAGTCTGACTCAGGCTCGATCCTGTGAACTATGAGATCGTGACCTGAGCCAAAACCAAGAGTCGTTTGCTTAACCAACTGAGCCACCCAGGCACCCCGGACCTTTTACATCTTAAGATCCCCAAATGGTAGTGTATTCTTTGTTAGAGAATCCTGGTGCTGTCGGTTTTTTAAAAGTAGTTTGAAACTTCCAGAATAACTGAGCAGGTGGTACTACAGTTCTGTGTACCCATCCCACCCCCGCCCACCGCCCCGTACAGTTTCACCTCGTACAGTCTCCTCTACTGTTCACATCTTGTACTGGTGTGGTAATTTATTAGCCGATATTGATACATTATTAACAAAAGGCCCTGGTTGCCATCCAGGTTTAGCTCTTTGTGTCGTGTGGGTCTGTAGATTTGACAAATGGGCAGTGACAGACTCCCC
>NW_027551569.1:5296392-5296668 GCF_008692635.1 Crocuta crocuta | reverse complement strand
TATTCTGAACCATACAGACTGGCCCCACCCCTCGTGAGCCCGTGCTTCCTACTGAGAGGGAAACACGGCAGCCAGCCGTGAGGCCTGGGAGTTTGTGTGGGTGGAGGGAACTCGGTGAAAACAGGGGGCACAGAGTGGGGACAGTGAGACCAGCAAGGCTGCCAGACCTTGGAGGGCATGTCTTTGATTTTAGACTCCCCTGCCTTCTTCATACCTGACCTAGAGCTCAGGCTGGCCCAAGTGGGAAGTAAGAGAGTGAAGAGGTGTCACGGCCAC
>NW_027551569.1:5294099-5296265 GCF_008692635.1 Crocuta crocuta | reverse complement strand
GCCCCCCCCCCCCCCAGCGTCAGTCTGTGACGGCTTTCAGATGGCGCTTTAGCTTGGCTCTTGTCCTGATCGCACACGCATGCACACGCACATGTGCACAGGCATACACGTACATGTGAAGACATGCATGTGTGCAAATACAGGCATGTACACACATATACACAGACATGAACACAAATGTAGACACCTGCATGTGTGCACACATACAGCTGCACACACAGGCTCACAAATACACAGATATGGACACAGACGCACATGCACAGGTGCATATACACAGGCATGCTCACAAATACACACACACATGCACACATACAGATATGGGCACACATGCACTACATGCTCACAAATACACATGCACACGTGAACACACATGCATCAACACAGGCACACATACGCGTGTGTGCAAATAAACGTGCACACGCTTGCAGATGCGTACACACACACAGGCGCACACAGCACCTGAGGACTGACACTGGTTTGGTGACACGAGCCCATTGGGAGCTTCGGCCGGATCAAGCTTCATCTGAGCACACGCTGTCACGGGGGATGGAGTTCCAGGAACCTGTGCTTCTGGCCCCGGGGGCTCCTCCCAGGCCATCCTGTGGCTTGTGTGCAGGTACAAGTAGTTCAGAACAGGGAAAGAGGAGTTTGTGACACTCACAGCCCTGGTCGCGGAGTCGAGCAATCAGCTTTGGGCAGGAAACGGGGGAGAGCCTAGGCTTGCTGTGGGTAAGGCCAGAAAGGTAGGTTGGGGTCAGACCAGATGCTCCGGGTCTAGGAAGGGATTGGGTTGCAATAGGGTCGGTCCAGGGGCCATGAGAGGCTGTGCAGCAAGGTAGGAAGGCCCCCCGGTCGGGCAGTGTGTTGGCTGGAGGAGAGACAGGTGCCAGGAGAGGGCTGGGGTGGTCCTGGTGGTGGCCTGGGTGCCACTGCTGAGGCTGAGGGCGTGGGATGTGGCTCGGGGGCTTGCCCTAGGCAGAAGAGCGAAGCACGGCAGGGACAGGCTGGGGCCCCAAACCACAGCCCCTCAGGAGCCTGCTGGCCGTCGTTCACCCCGAGTCCCATCTCCAAGGCTCCCTGACAGCAGAAAAAATTCATAGCCATTGATTTTGTAATTAACAGTTTATCAATGCCATCGATACAGACTCGCTGATGGATTGCAAAGAAATTAATCTTGCAATGTTATTTTATTTCATTTTTGGTTGAAGGCAGCTGCCAATTGTGGCCTCCTTGGGGAGGGTGGGAGGAGGGGGAAAGGAAGTTGGCGGGAGGCAGGGGGTCTGGTCACCTGTGTCCCAGCCTTACAGGGACCAGCACATCTTGAGCGCACATTCTGGAAGCAGCCGAGAGTGCAGGAACGGGGCCATGCTCCATCTCCTGGTGGCAAAGGCGTCCCCACTGCTCCGGCAAGGTGGACGAGTCCTGGGTAGGGGACCAGTAACGCCCCGGTACGTTCATTAGGTGTTTACTAAGTGCCTGGGAAGGTGCTATTTCTTTTAACCCTCACCACTACCCTATGAGGTAGGAGAGATTTGCCCCATTTTACAGATGAAGGAACAACCTCAGAGAGCCTAAGTAGCTTGGCCAAAATAACACAGCATCTAAGATTTGAGAACCTTATCTTCCTCATTCTGCTTTTCTCCCAAGAGGAGAAGGCAGGACCCCAGAGGCAGGGCTGAGTGTGGGTCCAGAAGGTCAGAAGCAGTCACTGGGGTCAGTCTGTTGGAACAGCTGCCCTTGGCAGTCTGGTACCTAAACTAACTCGGCACGCAAAGAATTGCCCCGCTCTTTTGAGGAACTCTGGAGCCTCGCCCCCGCCTTCTGGGCAGCCTACCCAGAGCTTTCGGTTTACTTGATCCATATGCACCCTTCCCTTCCCACCTCTGGCAGGCATCAGACACTGCAGTGCAGTGTGGTGGCTCGAGATCTTTAAGGAGAGTCAGAAGAAGGCAGGATATTTTCCCTGAGGCCGGGGAATGGGTTCCGGTAAATTGCCTTTGCTTCAACTCAGACCCCGCTGTGACCCAGCTGTCAGCACCTGTCCTGCTGGGATTTAGGTAAATTTCATTTGCACCCCCAATTTGTGCCTGAATCCAGAGCCCTCCTCTGGACTTTCAGAGAACTCACAACAGCATCCTCCTTCACTGCCTCCCTGTCCTCCAGCCG
>NW_027551569.1:5226805-5293982 GCF_008692635.1 Crocuta crocuta | reverse complement strand
CCAGCCGTGCCAGCCCCCCCCCCCCCCAGCACACCACCTCCATGTAGAGCTCAGTCCCCCTCTCTGTTTGGATTCTGTGCCCAGCATTCTGTCAGGTTAGCGAGGACACTGTAGGTGAGCTGGTGATGATACCACCAGCTGGGCATTTCCTTTGGGACAGGTTTTCAGCCCTTGATCTCTGTTTACTCATTCAACCCCTTGAGGTAGGTCTGGCTCTCACCTCATTTAACAAATGAGAAAAATAAGGCACAGAGAGGTGAAACGACTTGCCTAAAGTCACACAGCTTAGCGAGCAATGGTGCAAGATTCCCAAACCCAGCAGGCTGGCTCCAGAGTCCTCCTGGGCCCTACAGGCCAGTGGTGGGTCTGCTCACATTCAAGTCCTTCGGGGTCTCCTACCGCTGCCCCGCGGTGGTTTCTGGAGAGATGACCTTCCTAGGTCAGATGGCTCCCCCGGGTCCAAGCCTCAGCTCTGTCATTGGCCTCCATGACCTCAAGCTGGCAGCCTATCCTCTGAGAGCCTCAGGGCTCCTTCTTGGGAAAGTGAGGATTTGGAAGGCGGCCCCACAGGCCCCAGGGTGGAGCCCATGCCCCGGGGCGCATGGCCACGCCTGCTGACACCAAGCGTGTGCCCGCAGATTCCATGTACATCGAGGACGTGGAGGCGGTGCAGAAGCTGCAAGACCTGCTGCACGAGGCGCTGCAGGACTACGAGCTGGGCCAGCGCCACGAGGAGCCGCGCAGGACGGGCAAGCTGCTGCTGACGCTGCCCCTGCTGCGGCAGACGGCTGCCAAGGCCGTGCAGCACTTCTACAGCATCAAGCTGCAGGGCAAGGTGCCCATGCACAAACTCTTCCTGGAGATGCTGGAGGCCAAGGTCTGAGGGCCCGGCACGTGGACCGACTCCCGCCCGCGCACAGACCCACCGACGCGGAGACCTGCACGGCCACCGGCCTCGACCTTCAAGCCCTGTATCATGGCCACGAGCAGTCCCAGAGGAGGGGGTTTCTCGCCGCCCGGCTGTGCACAGAGTCCCGGGTGCGGTGGGGCCGGGGAACCAGGATGGGGGGCAGGGCACGGGCTCATCTCTAACTGGCTTTTTTTCTTTGGTATGTTTTTCCTTCTCCGTGGGCAGTGCTGGGGCCTGGGCCAGGGCCCACTCCCTTGAGACTGGAGACCACCGAGGAAGCCCCGCCTTTCCCCACCAAACCACCAGGAAACAGCAGCGCATATCCGAACCCCGCCCCGTGGCCTGGGTGGCCTGTGCTCAGCGCCTCGAGCTCCACCAGCCCGGGCTAGGTGCCACCCGGAAGCTTTCCCTTCCCAGAGGGCAGGTGCTTCCTTCCAGAGGCTCCACCTATTCCGAGCTTCCTTGGTACTCATCAGGAAGCCCCACACCTTCCACGGCCCCACCGGCTCCCACCCTCTGTCCCTCCGCTCAGTTGGGCACACACTCTCCTCCCATTAGGGACTCACTGTGGAGAGAGCAGCCTGCCAGAGCTGGTGCATTTTCCTGGGGTGCCCCCACCTGCCCGTCCCTGCTGCACCAGGGCCCACCTGCCCTCCGGGAACCCCCTGCTGCTCCCTGCCCCTACCTCAGCGCACACCCAGTGGGTGCAGGTGACTGCAGGGCCCGCGTCTGGGCACAGCACCAGCTCAGAAAAGAGCAGGGTCCAGGCCACACTCCCCAGAGCTCCCACTGCTTTCTGGCTTGCTTCTCCCCTCCCCCCTGCCAGCCTTCAGGGCAGGTCTGGAGCCTGTGGGAAGTCAGGGAGTGCAGGGGCCTGGCCCCATCTGAGGGCACCTTGGCACTGATGCCAGGCTGCCAGTCCTGGGAGGATGGGGGCAAGATCGGGAGAGGCTCGAACCAGTCTTTGCTGAGCACAGAGAGGCCTAGAAGCAAGATAAGTGGACAGGGTGTCCCCAAGGACAGGGAGCTCAGGGGAGGTTGCAGCCTGCCTGCTGTGTCCTGGCTCCTGGGGGCAGGGGACACCACAACACCCGTTCCCGGCATTCCAGAGGGTTGGGCGAATCGCTGCCGCAGGAGGGGACTGAGGAGGTGGTACTTAGCTCCCTGGGTACACGGAAAAGGCCCAGCTCTCTGGGGGGCCCCCAGTCTTCCTGGCTGTGGTGTAGGGTGACCTACCACCCTGGTTTGCCCAGGACATTCCTGGTTTTAGCACTGAAGCCTGTGTCCTGGGAAGCCCCTCAGCCCCAAGCAAATGGGGATAGCCTGTCACCTGATGTCTGTGAGTGGCCTCAAAAGTCGGTCATGACCCACTCAGGGCAGCCCTGAGCTCCTCGAGGGCTGCACCCGGTTAGCTGACAGCTGCTCAGAGGACCCCCTCCCCCCCACCCCGGGGATGGAGTAATGGGGAAAGACCCTTCTAAGCAGCTGCCTCCTGAAGCAGGGGTGAGGGCGGCCCTAGCTGGGATGCCTCTGGGGAACACACGCGTGCACAGGCGGGCGGGGGGCTCACCCATCACTGGGGCTCGGGGAGGCCGGGTGCTCACCGCCGACCCCACAGCTCTCCATGCAAAGCAGCTGCTGCTGGTGTCATCTTGCCGCCTCTCCACCCCAGACTCCGCTCCTGGACTTCCGTGCTGGGCCCTGCTGAGGTCACCCCAGGCTGGAAGGTTGGCCAAGACCCAGCAGCTGCAGAGTGGCTCTCTGACATCCTCACGTAGAAAATGCTGTGGGCTCCAAGAGGCCTCCTGGCCTCATGGCATGTGCTCCTCTCCCGGTAGCCTGTGGGGAGTCCAAGGCCAAAGCCAGGGGACAGTCAGCATTGGAATTGTCCCAGATGCTTCATCCCTAGCTCTCTGGGCAGTCCCGATCTGGGCGGACCCACGCACACCTCAGCATCGGGGGACCCGGGCCAAGACCCAAGTCTGGCAGCCATTAGGGGCCACACCCTTAGGTCGAAATCCGAGGGACCTCATGGTGAGAGAAGCTGGGGTCTGCTCCGTGGGTGCCTCTCCCAGCCTCTCATCGTGCTGTGTGCTTGATGGGGAGCCGAGGGTGGCATCTCCTCACCCGGGTGTCCCTTCCTGCTCAGGTGTGAGGACCCGAGCCGTCTGCCACAGCAGGGGGCTGCGCGCCTCAGCTGGGGTTTGCAGCCCATCCTTTTTAGGGGGAAGGATCAGCTAACGGTACAAGCGGTTCAGGGTGTGGGGCTGCTCTGTATGCAGTTGGAGGGGGAAATCTGGTGTCTCTGCATGGGCCCTGCCTTTAGAGCCTCCAGCAGTGAGGGGGAGCTGATGATGCTGGGGGCTCCGTGTCAGCAAGGTGGGTGCTGCTCTCACACCTGAGTCCCAGGGGTCACAGGAAGTGTGTCTGGCCCGATGGGAGCTCTGTCCAGTGGGAAGGGCCCTGGCATGTACTACTAGGCATTCAGAGAAAAAACGTAGGCCAGCTTCCTAGCTGAAGGCCTTGCCAGCTTTGGGGCCTCCGTAGGAGAGGGGACCCTGACTTAGTGGGGGATGGTGAAGTGAGGAGAGTTTAGGATACCCCGTACCCCAAACGGGACGGAACTGAAGTTTGCCCCCCCCAAATCTGCTGTTCCTGGAAAATCTGTAAAGAGGAAATCACCCTTCTCACTTGTATTCTCATGATACAGGTCATTGAAATGAACCAAGAAATAAAATGTGAAAATCCAACCACGGAGAAGGTGGTACTGGCTGGGTTTTGTTTGGTCCCCGTGCTCCGACCCTTTCTAAAGCTTCTAGACTGGTGGAGTCACGATGTGAACCTCGGTAGCGGCCCCCAGGTTTTGCATACAGGACACTAGGGTGGTCTCCCTGGCCACCACTGAAGAAACCAAGTAGGAAGATCTCATGACCAGAGAAGGGCATTGGTTGGGAGGCCAGGCAGGTCTTTAGAGGACCCAGAATCTGCACCCACCCTGTGTCAGGGCCACCCTTCCCATCTCCAGCCTCTCCACTCCCCCTGTGCAGATGGATGAAGTCAAGGTGGGGGTGGGGGGGTGCAGTGACACACTTGTGACAAGATGACAGAGGGGCCCATGCCCACGGAACAGCACCAAAGAAAAGCACTATGTGGAAAGAATGTTTTATTTTCTAATATTGATTAAATGGCTGGAATGGCTTAAGATGTATATATTTTTTAAAATGGTAGTCCCTCTTTGCAGCGCCCATCTGTACGCATCTCTGCCTCTGTATGTGTTCTTCCCCAAACCCCCACCCACCCCGTGTAAATCAAATGCCCTGGGATTATTCCATCCTGGTCCCATGTCTGGAATCCAATAAATAAGGGACAGCCTATTAGAGTTTCTTCACACGTTACCCTTTTCCAGGCTTGCTGTCCCCCGGACAGCACTGCCCTCAGGCCGATGCTGGGCCAGGCTGTCGGAAAACCAGCCCAGCCTCAGGCTTCTCTGGGCACTCAATAGGCGTTTCAGCTCGGTGCATCAGGAATGTCAACTTGAGAAGTATGACACAGCTCTGAGAAGCCCCCTGCTACTTTTTATGCTTTGACATTCATGTGAAGGACTCTAGCCTTCATTGATGCCAGAGAAATGGAACATCACTTGTATGGGAACCAAAAACTGTTCACTGCCTTAGGACTCTGAAATACATGCGCATAATGCCAACTGCACAGAGGGCCCATGTGTCATCCACACTCAGGACCAGTTAGAAGCAGAGGGGATGGACTGGAAAAAAAATCAAAGGACACCCTGTCAGGAAGCCTTTCACTGAAAGCAAAAGACACCCCAGTTTATATCAGCTTAATGGACTGATTGTCTTGAATTTATGTGAAGTCTAGAAGCGGGGCAAGCATCAGGTAGGGTTTGATCCAGAGCTTCAGAGAGTCAGTAGGGCTTTGGCTCTGCTTCTCGAATTCTCTTAGTTCTGCCCTCTTCTGTCTGCTGTGTCCTCAAATTAGCCTCTTTCGTAGTCGCAAGAAGGCTTTCAGCTTTTTACTTCACATTGTAAGGAGAGAAAGAACGTCTCTTTTTACAACCATGGAAAATATCTGAATTTTGTTCTGAATCCCAGTGGCTTTTTGCTTATCCTTTAAGGGACCATTGTGACCATATTCGGGTAGGACTAGTCCCATATAACTGTCCAGCCACTGTACAGGAAGGGCTGGGTTGGAACACTACAAACAACCAACCATGATGCCCACAGAATTCACATACATGGACAGCCCAGGCACTGGTCAACTTTTAATGAGTTCTTTGTAAGTTTCCTGAATCTCTGTGAAGATCACATTCACAGAGCATACATTCATGCATGAAATGTATTATGGGGATGTTCTTTGGGGACAAAACCACCCAGTTTGTGGATTATTTTAAGTAATTTCCCAATTTACCCTCATTACCTCTGGTGCACGTGTACACATACACACACACACAGCTGCCACCTTAAGAAAAAAAGAGCCAACCATAACATAGTATAATCAAAACAGAAATACTTATTGGACTATCTGTATTTTAGAATTTTTCTATACTACTTGTTTGTACAGATCATTGTGATCAGACTAATAGCTCATTTTCAAAAAGACTTAAACCTCATTCATAGCTTTCTCTCTCTTCACCCACTCTCCAAATATTCTCTCCTTTTTGTTAACCAAAAAAAAAAAATGAAAGGGGAAAACACAACTTAAGGTCATTCATTCATTCAGCAAAGATCGAATGAGGGTCTGCCCTGTGCCAGGCACTGTTCCAGGCAGATAAGTTCTGCGAGGGGAAAAGCAGGGTATGGAGGATCAGGAATGGAGAGGTAGGATATAATTTCAAAAGGAGTGGTCAGAGAAGCCTCCGTGAAAATGTTACACTTATTGAAGAAGGTGAGGGCCCATGTGGGTGTCTGGAGAAAAGCGCTCCAGGCAGCAGGACCAGCATGTGCAAAGGCCCTGAAGTAGCAGTGTGCGGAGTGTGTTCGGGGAATATCAAGGAAACAAGTGTGGCTGAAGGGGAGGGAGTGAGGCAAGGGGGAGTGGGGCAAGTCACGTAGGGTACATGAGGCCATCGTGAGTGAGGCTTTCATTCTAAGTGGGAAGATTTTGAACAAAGGAATGCAAAGGATTGCATGTCTCAACAGGAGCCTTTGGCTGCTGTATTGACAACAAGCTGTAGGAGGACCAGGGTGGAAGAGCATCTAGGAGACCACTGATGAGGTGACTGGCTTGGACCAGAGTCAGAGGAGAGCAGGTATTAAGCACTCAGGTCCCAGATCTGATTTGAAGCCACTAGGAGTCACTGATCTGTTGAAAGTGGAGTGTGAAGACCCCTGCAGGATCTCAAAAGTTTTGGCCCCAGTGGCTGGAAGAGAAGGNCCAACCATACTAAGTGTGAGATGCTATTGAGTGTCCAGGAAGAGATGCCGGGAAGGCAGCAGGCCCTAGGGCAGCGAGATCAGGCTTCCTGGTAACAGATGTTCACCCTGAGGATCTCGACCAGTCGTGAATTCCTTCTGTACCCAGCCAACCCCCTCTGTTGCTATCTAGCCTCAAAGGTGTTAAAGTAAAAGTCCTCTTGGAAACACAGGTTTTGGGAGCCCAAGGCTCTTAGTGATCCCCTTTTTATGTTATTATTTGACAGTTGAGAGAAATGAGCCTAGGCTCTAACCTTGCCCTTGAGTCTCAAAAACAGTGTGGGTGCTAGACTGGAAGGTGCTCGGGGGCTTTCTTGGTTTGGACCACTGGTTCTCAGATGCCCCCCAGGGCACACTTAGCAATGACTGGAGATGTCTTGTGTCACCCTAGAGGTGCTACTGGCATCTAGTGGGTGTGGCCAGGGAGGCTGTGACCGACCGTGCACAGGACAGCCCTCACTACAGGATTATCAGGCTGAGAAACACTGATTCACACATATCCTGGGCATCATCGAGATAAAAACAGGGATCACAGAACAGAATTTGGGGGGTTCAACTCCTGTTACTAAGCTCTTCCCGCTACTAGATGCCACCTCTATCCAGTCTGGACTTGTTCTGACCCCGTCACGTGTGTCCAGGGCAAACACCTATGCTCTCTGTGTGTGGTTCCCGTTCAGATCCAAGTGAGCCAAAGAGGGGAGCGCCCGCTCCTACCGTCCCTCAGCGGTCAGGTCACAATCAGTTTCCTTTTACAGAGAAACTTGAGGTTTGGGGAAGCACCTGTAGCTTCCTGGGGAGCCCTCTGGCAGACCTGTGTGCTCCCTTTTTGAGGCTGCTAAGAACAAAGGTGAGTCCACATCCGCCTCCAACTTGTTCCCCGTGGCCCACAGCCCTGACTGTCCCCACACTCTGTTCCATCCATGTGTTTTTTCTTGTTGCTTCCTTTCCTAGCCGGGCTGGGCTGGAGAGCCCTCGGCTCAGTATTCAAACCGAAGTGTCTGGTGGTCAGAAGCCAGCTGCCTTCTCTCTGGGGGAAGAGCCTTTAGAGATCTTTTCTCCTACTTTTTCTGGGAAATTGGTCTCACTTCTGCAGACATCCCTCCCTGGTCAGCCAAACGCCCAGCCCGTCTGTGCAAAGATCCCTTTGGGAGCTGTCACGAGGCAAAGCAAAGGCACTATGGCTCTCGCTTGGGTACTCAAGAGTCTTTCCCCACTTCCCCCGTGAAGAGGGACAGCCAGACACTCCCATCCACTCTTCCCACAGGCAGACAGGATCAAGCTTGGAGCGAGGCCAACATAGGGCAGAAAGGAGGGGGCCAGCCAGGCTCCCAGGAAGACTTGAGAATGACCCAGCGGCCACATGGACTGCCCTTCCACCCCGGGGCCCATTCTCAGGGCCCCTCATTAAATGCAAGTCCTGGACAGAGCCCCAGTGCCCAGTCACTGTCAAAGAAACAACAGTCCAGCAAGCCACAAAATAACCAGAATTGACCCAAATCTTTGCCTTCAGCATTGTCCACGCCCCTCGCAGGACATCACATTAATGCACTGCCAAACTTCGTCAGAGACCTCTTTCTCCATCTCCTTCTCCCGCGCAGGGCCGCCCCGCCAAATCTCTCTTGTGCGCTTCCACATTGCCACAGCCTCCCCAACTCAGCCTCTCGGACACCCCTTCTCAGCCCTCCTCTCCTGCGTTCCGCCCTTCATTACCTCCGTTGGCTCAGCTAGCCTCTAGCTTCCTTCCACTCTTCCGCACAAGCTGACCAAGAGCCAAAAGCTGACCCAAGAAGCAAAATCTCCTCTCTTGCAGAGGGTATGGGGCGGGGGCCGTGGAGGAAGACTGAAAACCTCACCGCTTCAGGTATTTTATTCTGCCTGTTACACATTCACTTAGCTCCCGAAGAACAGAAGCTCCCAGAATCCCAGAGAGCTGTCCTTCCCCTGCCCCTCAGGCTCAGCCACGCACATGGCAGTGCCACAGAATCAGGACGTGCCCTTTGGGGACCCACCGCCAGGCACACAGGCTGGCAGTTGCTGTGAAGTCTTGTTTCAGCGGACACCGAGAGGCAACTCTTTCCCCATCCCCTACCCTCGTTTTTTCGGGACGCATTCTGGTCACTTCAGGGCCACCTCTCTTTGTTCATTCATGCATCACCTGACAGGGGGGCGGGACCTGGGGAGCACGGGGAGGGTTCCCGCTTTCGTAGAAGATAAACTTTGAATTAGTGGTTTACACAGGAGACTTAAAGCAACGCCTGGAAGCCACCCTGCAGAAGCAGGTGGAGGCTGAGATCTGAAGAAATGGAGGGAGCCAGGGGAGGCCATGCGGGGTGTTTCAAGAAGGGAAGGAGCTGCCCAGACAGAAAGAGAAAGAGGGGCTTGCCCAGGAGATAGGAAGAAAAGACCATCTGATGGGTTGGCAGGTGGCAGAGGAGAGGCAGAGAAGAGCGTGGAGGAGCAGAGGGACCGGACCGCACTGGGCTTGGTCAGCCTTATTCAGGACATCGCCCTCTGCCTCAGAACAAAGGGGGAGCTCTGGCAGAGCTGGAAGTAAGGGAGGAGCATCGTCCGATCGGTCTCCCACTGAGATACAGTGGTTCAGGCTTTCTGTCCTCAATGGATTGGGCTACCTGGTGAAGCCCGAGCTTTGGATTTAGCCTGGCCTCGGCTCAGAAGTCCCTGCTCTGCCCTTAGTGACAGTGCGGGCACGGGGCTGCCATCTCCCTTCCCATCTGCACAGTGGGGCTGATCACACCCTGGAAAGAGGCTAAAAGGTTACACTAGGGGGACGTGCTAGCTATATCCCGTCACTTAACACATGTTGCCCCGTTCATTCCCAAGTGTTTGGGGGTAAATGCTGCCGTCTTCACTTTATGCGAGCCTAAAGCTTCAGAAAGCTTAACCAACTTGCTTACAGTCATAGAGCTCAGATTTGAATCCACATCTGTACAGGCTCAGTTATAGTCCACTCTCTTAACTGTCATGCCATATTTCACACCAGCCATCTAAAGGGCCAGACACAGTGTCTGGATACTCAACACATGTCCATTCATCTCCCTTCCCACCGCCGGAACCCCACGGCCTCCCGGGAGCCGTCTCTAGCCGCAGATGTCTGCTTTCACCCCCCGCCAAAGACACCTTGCTGTTCATCCAGGTCGGCTCACTAACACTTGCTGCTGAACAGGAGGAAGGGAAGGAGGGAACACGAGCGAGCTTGCGTGGCGGGATTCTTCCCTGCGCCGCTGCTTCTGCACTACCGCGGGGAGCCCTGGGTGCTCAGACTTCACCCCAGCTCAGGCCCCTTGTGAGTAATGGAGCTGGGAGGAGGCTGCTGGCCCTCACACCATGTTAACTAGGGACGAGATTCCAGGGACTTCCTGTCTTACTCTCTCCTGCTTGTCTTTGGAGAAATAAAATTCAGCCTAACATGTGGACCAATATTATGGTGACATTTTTATCATCAACATTAAAGGTCCCTGGGGAAGAAGGCTCAGACTCCTTAGAAAGGTCTCAGCTGTATGATATCAGAGGTCAGAGCTTCAAGAAGGAATCCTATATCCCCAGATAGGACACTGAGGACATTAGGGGCACAACCCTTAGCTTGCATCTTGGGAGGGGGCGGGGGATGGGAGAGTATGTGGAGCAGGTATAGTGTGTCCTTCAAATCATGCTGCACAGGTGGTTGGTCCTGGCTAAGTTTACTCTTCAAGTCACAGGTCTCCTGCAGGGTGGGCCTGGGGGAGGGGGTGCCAGTGCCAGGCACAGAAGAGGGGAGCTCTGCTTGGCCCTGGCCAGGGACCTACGTCCTTCCTCATCCTATGGAACATGCAACCCCTTGCCCCCTGCTCCACACTGAGGTCACTGCCATCGGGATGGGGTGGGATGCAGGAGACCAGCAGGAGAGGGACCGACTGGGGACAGATGTGGAAAGCACTGGCCAAAAGAAAAGAGAACTCGGCTCAGAGGAAATGTTCCTGGAAGGAGACAAAGCTCGCCCAGCTTCCTCTGGAAATTGCTTTGTTTAAAATGCAAAGTGCAGATGTGTTTAGGTGACACGGCTGCATCCATCACCCTATGCAAATGCCGACCCTGGGGAAGAGGAGCCCCTGTAAGTCACTCGGATCCCAGCCCCTAATCAAGTGTGTGTGGTGGTGGCAGGCCGGGGAGCAGCGCAGGGGCGGGTGACAGCTCACCACCCAGGAGCAGGGCTTGAGAAGGGGCAGTGGCCCTGGGGTTGGGTGAGTGGGTCCCCATCTGTACCCAGCCCCGCCGTAGGGATGAGCTGGGCCACCTGCCCCACCACCAGCCCCTCCCCAGGCTGCTCACGGACGCGGATGTGGGGTGTGGGTGCGGGATGTGGGGTGTGAGATGCAGACACGGACAGACAGAGCTGTCAGCAAGGAGCTGCCAGGCCCGGGATCAGAGAATTAAATTCTCTCGTGGAGCCAGGAGGATGCCCCTTGCCTGAACATTTTGCCCCAGGGAGGCTGCAGAAATTGAAAGCCGGTTGGGGGTGGGGCGGGGCTCTTAAACTCAAGCCCACCCTGTGATATCTCAATCAATCACCCTACCAGAGCCTTCCACGTGGTGTTCCAGATGTGCCTTGTACACCTTCAGTGACAGAAACTTATCATTCTGGTAGGATTCCCAGAAAAAAAAATCTAAGCTGCCCACTTAAATCTGAATGTCAGATAAACAAGGAATGATCTTGTTGTAGTATATACGCGTCCCAAATATTACATGGGATAATTTGCTGTTTGTCTGAAATTTAAACTTAACCGGATGCCCTGGTATTTTTATTTGCTAAATCTGGCCAGTCTACAACCTGAACAACCCATTTCATTTCCTGCAAACATCTAATCACTAACTCATGAGTTGAGCCTACCTCTGCTTTCCTTTTGTTTCCACCCAGCTCTCCCTTTTCCCCTCCCTCACCCCAACTCCATGCCAGTTCTGCCTTCTGGGCCATAAGCTAGGATTTTGCCTCTTGTATCTTTCACAGATTACCCCCTATCTCTCACCACCAATAAATTTCTTGCACTCCCAAATCCTCCGAGCTTCTGCCTGCAGCCTTCCACCCTGGGGAGCATTGCTAAGCCTGCCTGTTATACATGTTCTTTGATATTCATTCCTGTACTCAACAGGTATTTGTTGAGTCCCTGCTATGTGTCTGGCTCATGGCTAGACACTGAGGATACAGTAGTGAAGCACATAGGTGTGGCCTCTGTTCCCCTGGGACTTATGCACAAGTTGCGGGGAGATGAATTTAAGAAGAACCAGCAGCTAATAAAGTAATTACAAGTGTGAGCGCTAGGAAGGGGTAAAGGAACTGACAAGAAGAATAATGGGGTGGGGACGCTGCTCTGAAGAGGCAACATTAAAGCCAAGATGTGAAAGAGGAGACAATACCAACCGTGTAAAGAGTGGGTGCCAGCATGCTCCCAGCAGAGGAAACAGCATGTGCAAAGGCCCAGGGGGTGAGAATGATTCTCTGCAACGGCCTTAATGTTAAACCGCTCTTTTATTCCTTAGAATTTTTGTTTTCTATTTTCATCTAGATTTTTATTTTAAGTTGGATATTCCAACTTCCAGCATTCTTAAGGTCTCAAACCAAGCCCATCCTTTAGAGGGTGACATCACCTCCTGATTCACTATGAGGATGCAGCCACTACCTTCTTCCTTCTACCACCAAGTTCCCCCACATGGTCACACACCAATCCTTCCTTTCTTTTGCCCTTGAAATAAGATGTTTTCTTATTTCTTGATATAAGGTGTTCCCCTCCATAGCCAGCCTCACCAGCCCCCTTTGGCCCTTTGCGCCATCAATTATTCTCTCTCTCTCCTCTCTCTCATCCTCAACCTTGCCCATTCCACCAGTTCCTCCTCCCTGACCTTCAAATCGNGTTCCCCTCCATAGCCAGCCTCACCAGCCCCCTTTGGCCCTTTGCGCCATCAATTATTCTCTCTCTCTTCTCTCTCTCCTCTCTCTCATCCTCAACCTTGCCCATTCCACCAATTCCTCCTCCCTGACCTTCAAATCAACTCAGATATGACAGCTCCTCTTCCAGCTGCGACTTCATCTCATTCTTTGTGTTCTCAGACATCTTTCCCCAAAGATATTTGATGTATTTGCGGTTTTCTGCCCCACTCAGTCTTCATCTCTGCCTTCTGTCTCCCAACACCCACCATTCAGCTGCCTCTGCTCTTTGAAAGGCTCTTGGCGCTGCCTTTCCCAGACTTTCCAGACGTGTGGTTCTTCTCCCTCACTGCGCCTGCGTCTCGCTGCGGGGGGACTGCGTAGTTATTTCCTTACTGGAATGCAAGGTGCCTGAAGTCAGGGGCTGGTCTTTTACCACCTAAGGCACATTACTGTGCCCACAGGAATTGCTCAGCATTTGAGTTGAATTCAACTAGGGGTGTCTCTTGGGCTTCTAGGAGCCAATATGGGAGCATTCCCTCTGGGGTAAACACGAGAGGGCTCCCCTCAGTGGCAGGGGGTACAGCCAGGATGGGGAGGTTGGATTGGAGGTGGGGGGTGGGAGAGAGGAAGAAGGAAGAGGGGACAGGTGGAAGGTGCCAGCTTTTACAAAAGGATGATAAATGATAACAGCACTGGGAACAAAACCAAACATCCTTCATGCTGTCAGTGCGATGAAGCCAGCACATTCCAAGATGCAGGCACCAGGCAGCGCCTCGCTTTTGGAAGAGGCAGAGGCTCCCGGTCTCCTTCTGCTCAGAGTCAACAGCCCAATTCATCTTCCTTGGAGTGTCTTCTGCAACTGGGGGAGATGGGTATCCTGGGGTTGGTGAGAAGGCGGGAAGTCAACCTGAGCCATCTGTCCTCCTCGGTGTCCCTTTCCTAGGGCACTAGTGGTGTCAGGTGACCCTACCAGACTCTTCCATGCCTGGGGGTCAACTAGATGGTGTTGGCTTCCACTTACGTTGTGGGGCATTTGACCTGCCCTCTTTTACAGAGCACTTACATATTCAAGTAAAGACGCTCTAAGAATAAGCAGATGGTACCATGCCTGCTGAGGGTAAGAAGATCTCAGGGACTTAACTGCCACACATGGTCTTTTGGACAGGGTGGGAAGTAGAAGCAGCCTTGCACTGAAAGTCAGGGAACCTGCCTGGCCGCAGAGCCCAGTTTGCCATGGAAGGAGCCAGGGCCCCCAAACAAGCTCTTAAACCTCGCTGGGTCTTGATTTCCTAATCTCCAACTTGTTGGGTTGAGTAAATGAGCCTTAAATCACCTTCCAGTTTTCTCGTTCTGTGGATATCTGGGTTTTTTCAAGCTTAGCATTCCTTTTCTCTTTATATGAACAGCACCCCACTCCTCTGTTCCCTTTCCACGGGGTCCCAGCAACCGTGCAGCCCTCCCCACCCCACAAGGGGCGGGACCAGGATCTGAGCTCAGCCAATAAGACTCCGAGGCAGGGTCACATGACAGCAGCCCCCGTAAGGAACCGGCTGTGGTTCCCACTGCCTGTATGTTCAGGTTCCTGCCCCACCTGAAGTCGTAGCGCCCACCTCCTCCCTAGTTCTGCAAACCCTCCAGCGTTGCTGTAATAAAATCCCCCTTTTCTCCAGGATCCGTTCCTGGCGCCTGCAATCCATGACCTTAATGATGGGTTGTTAGACTCCTGAATCCAGGATCAGAAAGAGACTGCAGAAGGCACAGGTCAACTTGTCTGTGAAGCTGCTTCTTGACTAAGGAGCCTTTTAATAGAGAAATAGGGAACAGCCTCAGCCTCACCGAGCTTCACTGCCTGCTTCTGGAGAGCAAGAGGCATGTGTCCCGCAATTAGGGAGCTCTCAGAGAACAGAATTTCGAGGCACTCCCAGAGCGTGCCAAAAAATGTCAGCCACGCCTGACATTTCACACCAAGTGAATTCCTCAGTGCCCGTACGTGGGCACCCCTGTGACCTGAGTGATGCTTTCTGTCTCAGCACAGGGCCAGGTAAATCAGCAGTGCACAACCTCAGCAACCGCCCTTGACTAACTACTGTCCAGGAGCATTTAACGAATCGGCAACAAAGCCACCAGTGGTGACCTCTGCAGGCTTGCAGAGTGGGTCTTGCCCACAGGAAGGCCTTAACACCTGCATTATTGAAGGTCTGTGGCCTTGGGTGGCTGGACAGAACTTGAGCAAGAGCAGAGGTCAGGGACTACACCTTTGCCAAAACGATTTGAGTATAAAAATGCTGATGGGAGTCACCTGGCCACCTAGGGGGTAAGCCTGGAAAAAAAAAAAGTCACAAATTTGGACTTATCTAGACCCTTCCTTATAGGACACTGTTTTCAAGGTGTGGTTGCAAGATGTTTTCTGGTGGCACTTGGACATTTAAAAAGTTTTATTTTTAAATTCCATTTTGTTTGATTTCAATGTATATTAGATGATATAGCACTAGTATATCCAAATATATGATCGACAGATATTTTGCTTAGGAAGAAGCAAAAGTAGATGCGTAGGGCTAAAAAAGTGAGTTGGCTTCAATGAAGACATTAAGGAAATAACAGTGTAAGTGGGACGTGGGTTTGGTGAACTTGATGAGGGTGAGTTTGGAATAAATGAAGTCGGACAGCCCCTGTGCAAGGGAAGTCTAGAGCCCCTTGCCGCATGCTTGCTGCCAGCTAGCCCTGTCCCCATGCAGCATGGCCGGGTGAGGAAGCCGTCCCAAGGCCATGAGGTTCTCCCGGTGCATAGAATCCTCTGTGTCTAGTACGCCGCCAGCAAATAGGAAGTACTGACAGATTACATAATATTAATTTTATGCCCTGCCTTGTTCTAGAAAATACAGCAGACAACATGGGGCAGACCTGCACAAAAAAAGAATTGTGGCCCTTCTTTCATAACAGGCTGATCCTGGCCAACTGGTCAACCAATCCTGTCCACTTGATAGGTGGCTTAAAGCTACCCACTTCTGTCTCCTGTCACACATCCCTATGGCTACTACCTGGGTCAGGCCGCCAATATCGCTCATCTGAGCTCCTGTCTGCCACCATCTCCTGACTCCAGTCTCGTCCCAGCCAAGTGATTATTTTTTTTTTTTTTTTCACATAACAGCCAAGGGGTTCTCCAAAATACAGCTCTGTGTCTGATGTCTTCTTGCCGTGCACAGGGCAAAGTCCACAGTCCAGAATGGCAGAAAAGAACTTTCATGACTTGGCCTCTGCCTGCCTCTGCAACATCATCTCTTACCAATTGTATTCTGTACCCTACATGCCAGCCATATTTTATTCTTTCCTGAAAGCATCTTGCCTCTGGGCCTTTGCACATACCATACCTGCTACCTGAAATGCCCTTCCCTTTCTTCTTCTGTCTCCCTCCTCCTTAATCCTCAGGATCTTCAAGCATCATCTCCTTTAAGAAGCCAGCCCAGACTTCTCAGTCTAGATCTTACGTCCCCACAGCACCTGTATTTACTCATCATAGCACTTACAATACGGGGCCCCAGCTGTTTGTATACCTATTTATTTCTAAATGTGTCCTTACGGTTTTGAAGGCAGAGGCCCTACTTACTCACCTTTGCGTCCCCAGAACCTAGCCCAGTGTTGGATTGAGAATATGCCCTCAGCAAACATTTGGTGACTGAGTAGCTGATGGCCACAGATCTGGGAAACTGTATGACCAATGGGCTTGGGACCATGGGCCTCTTAAACTCATTAGTGCTGTTTATCACATATCTGACTTCCCATCTGCTGGGCACACAGTAGGCTTGCACTTCCTGGCCTCCTTTGTGGTTCGGTAGGGACTGTGTGATCTTTCTGGTCCATGAGTTATGAGCAGAATTACCATGTGTCACTTTTAAGCTGAAGCATTTAATTGCCAGAATTCTCTTACCTTCTGCTTTGACAACTTGCAATAACCCAGATGGTAGCTTCTCTATCACTCAGGGTCCTGGAGTGGCGACCACACAGAGTAGAGGCCCCAGCTGACCTGTGAATAACATGTAAGATAAATGAGAATAAGCCTTTGTTACAGTAAGCTCCTGAATAGGCTGTCCCAACCCATGCAGCCCCGCAGGGCTTAAAAGAACCTAAACTATAGTCTACTCTTCTGTCATCATTCTGGCCTGGTTTTTGGCCTATGTTGCCCTCAGTCTGAACAGTCCTCTTTTCACCCAGAACTGGGAAGGAAGGAAGGAAGGACATGGAGGGAGAAGGGAGAGGAGGGGGAAGGGGAGGGGACAGAAAAGGGAAGGGAGAAGAAAGGAAGGGAGGGGCCGGGAGAGGGAGGATGGGAGGGAAGGAAGGAAAGAAGGGAGGGAGGGAGGGAGGGAGGGAAAGAGGAAGGAAAGACGGAAGAAGGAAGGAAGACCATCATACTAGTAACCAGGAATCCAGCCAAACAGCTCGTAGAGAGACATGGCCTCAAAAGCTGTGAAGTCCATGGTGAGTTCATTATCATGAAAGCAGACCAGCCCTACCTCAGATAGCAAAGGGAGGGCTGAGTAGTTTTCCCCTGTCTTCTATGTAGCCAGTTATTTGGGGATTCTTAAAATTCCTAGGACATGTGCCTACTAAATCTGACCTTTACCCCATTCCTAACTCATATGTATCCTGAAATACTCTTTATCGGTAGGTATCCACACCTCATGGGGGGAAGGGGTCACAACTCACACAATATCACAGCTGTGCCACCTGTCTGCCTTCCGCAGCAAGAGTCCATACTACTAACAGTTCACAAAATGTCTCTCTGCTAGTCCTTAACCCTCACCTGCCAAGGACTCTCTATTCTTTGACATACTGAGTAAACACGGCTCTCTGGATACCAGTCCTGGCAGCCACACCCATTAGAAGCTATGGTTGGACACCTGCTGGCCTAGGTTGCTTTCTGCTCTAGTCTCTGAGCCCTGGGGCCCCTGATGTGAGGTCCTTGTGCTTCCCTGCTGGGGGTTAAGGGGAGTGGTACATATACCACATAAAACTATATATGTTCCAGGCTTTTTCTCACACCTATTACTCTTCATTAAGCCTAATTAGAATGCCACGGAATAATCATATTATTCTAATGCACCATGTAATGATTAAGAATAATGGTGATTTCCATTTCTCTTCCCATCTCTCCCCCTACCTTCTTTTACTGTCCTCCCACGGAAAAGCCACGTTTGCTTCTTTATGATGTTCTCCTTGACTATGTCTTCCGCTAGGGACTGGGAAGATGGCTTGGTAAGACCATGATGTTCATCCTATTCTGGCATTGTCACTGGATTCTTAGTGCCAGTTATGGAACATGGCATCAAACTTGCCAGTGGAGATGGGCATCCAACAGACAGGAGCAGAGTAACCATGATGGGGTGTACACACTGGGGGTGCTCTCCTGGATGTTTGCTCAGCTTTCATGACAACAATCCAGGTAAATAGTGACAACTATCATGGAAAGATTGTCCAAGCTAGAGAGCGTGGGGCCTGCAAGGTCAAGGTGGGGGTATGAGGGCAAAGCAGAGGGAGAGAAAAGGCAGGAGAATGGATTGGGCTGTTCTTCCCCGAACCCTGCCCCCACGGCAATGCACAAGACATCGCTTGTGTAGAAAGCTCCTCCCCAACCCTGATCACTTGTTTACACAGACTTATACACAGATTTGCTGATGGAAGTGTAAGCTCTTGAGATCTAAAAGTTTGAAGCTGGCTCTCCTCAAATAGAGAGCCTCTTGTCTTCAAAATGTCCATCCTGATTTCATCCTTGAAACAGAAGGATCCTGGAAGTTCCATGTCAATCTAAGATGCATCTCCTTGATATAGGGTAAAGGGCATGGACTCTGGAATCAGAGGGATCTAGGCAAGGCTCTTAGTGTCTTTGGGCATCAGTTTTCCCATACATAAGATGGGAATTATGATGCTTACCTCATAAGACTGTGATGGTTCAGACAGCATGTGTAGCCTATAGATGGCCTTGAAATATTTACTGGCAGTAAACTCAGTCTTTAATCAAATGAAAATGAATTACTTAACTTTAGCTCTGAAAAGAGTGATTTTAGGCTGACATATTGAAGTTAACATCACTGTGTTCCAGGGGCGCCTGGGTGGCTCAGTCGGTTAAGTGGCAGACTCTTGATTTCAGCTCAGGTCATGATCAAGTCAGGTTCCTGGGATCAAGCCCCACATCGAGCTCCATGCTGATGGTGTGCAGAGCCTGCTTCCAATTCTCTGTCTCTCTGCCCCACCCCCACTTGTGCTTACCCTCTCTCAAAATAAATAAAATAAACTTAAAAAAAATTTTTTTTTAAAACATCACTGTGTTCTAGCTTCCATTATTGCTCCTGGTAAGTGAACCATCACAGTTGCTGTCCTTCTTTAAGTGATGCCTTCTTGCTGGCTGTTTTTAAAAATCTCTTTTCCTCTGATGTTTTGCAATCTTATTGTGCTGCATTTGGTAGGATTTTTTAAAATTTAAAATCAATTAGTTAACGTACACTGTAGTCTGGGCTTCAGGAGTGGAACCCAGTGATTCCTCTCTTACACATGAATTTCTTTTAACTTCTTGTACTTAGGGTTTATTGGACCTCCAGGCTGTAGGCTTAACACCTTTTAACAACTCTGGGAAATCTTCAGGCATGAACTCTTCAAATATTGCTTCTTCCCCAGCCCCCTCCTCTCCTTTTTGACTCAAGTCAGGTTTATTTTAGACCCTCTCGTTCTGCCCCCTGTACGTCCGTAACATCTCTTTCATAGTTCCTGTCTTTGTCTTTTTGAGCTAAATTCTGGGAAATATTTGACTCTGTCTTTCCTATTATTAATATTTTTCTCCTTAGTTGTATCTAACCTTCTATTCAATCCTTGCATTGAGACTTTAATTATTAAGTTCTCTATTTTTTACAACTTCCATTTGTTTTCTCTTCATCCACTTAATTGTTTTTTATGCTCTCGTACTCCTCTCATATTCCTTGGTCTTATTTATTTATTTATTTTCTTACTTACTTATTTATTTATTTATTTTAAAGAAAGGCAGGCTGCCATGGGCAGCACCTCATTGGGATGTGTCTGGAGCTTTGAAACTTGATTACCCTACGTTCTCCTACAAATAGACCTTGAGAGCTTGTGCACAGCTACCCATATGCCCTTGACCCAAGGATGGTCCTCTGTCAGGATGGTCGTCCTCTTCGATGGAGGGCACAGCTTCAGGAGGGATGCACGTGGAGCGGTGAGGAAGGAAGGGGACACCCGCTTAAGCCAGCCAGATCAAGCAAATCAATACTAGTGATCAATGGGGTGACAGATGCCACAGCCAGATGGCCTTCACTTCCTCCTTGCTCTTATTTTAAAACTTTGACTTCTTTAAACATATCTGTGGTGGGCAAAATAATGGCTTCCCAAAGGTATCTATGTCCTAAACCCTGGTGCCTAGAATATGTTAGATTACATAACAAAGGGGGAATTAAGGATGGGTGTGTTTGTGGGAGTTCTATTTCTGTGTGTGTGTATATATATATATATATACACACACACACTTTTATGTTGATCTCTGTCTATTGCCCTGCCATTTCCACAGTTTTGATTACTATAGAATTGGTGCTAATTCTTCTTTAAACATTGGTAGCATTCTCTGGTTTAACTATCTGGGCCCGGAGAGTTCTATCTTTGGAGTTTTTATTTTTTAATTTTTAATAAGTTTATTTATTTATTTATTTTGAGAGACACAGAAGAGAGTGTGAGCAGAGGAGGGGCAGAGAAAGAGGGAGAGTCTCAAGCAGACTCCCTGCTTGCAATGCAGAGCCCATGCAGGGCTCAAACTCATGAAACCGAGATCATGACCTGAGCAGAGATCAAGAGTTGGGACACTTAACAGACTGAATCACCCAGATGCCCCCATTTTGGAAGTTTTTAAATTACGATGTCATTTTTCTCAAAAGATGTCATTTTCTCAAAAGTTATAGGGCTAGTCACATCTTGGCTATTGTAAATAATACTGCAATAAACATATGGGTGTGTATTATCTTTTTGAATTAGTGTTTTTTTTTCTTTGGGTAAAGATCCAGTAATGGAATTTAATTTTGCCATTTGCAACAATAATTATGGACCTTGAGGGTATTATGCTAAGTGAAATAAGTCAGACAGAAAAAGACAAATACCATATGATCTCACTCATTTGTGGAAGAAACAAAACAAAGGAAAAAAAAATAAAACAACAAACATTTAAATACAAAGAACAGGGATGCCTGAGTGGCTCAGTTGCTTAAGTACCTGATTCTTGAATTCGGCTTAGGTCATGATCTCATGGTTCTTGGGATCGAGCCCTACATCAGGCTGACAGCTTGGAGCCTGCTTAGGATTCCTTCTCTCTCTCTCTCTCTCTCTCTCAAAATAAATAAAACTTTAAAAAATGCAGAGAACAAACTGGTGGTTGCGAGAGGGGAAGTGGGTGGAGGGATGGGTGAAATAAAGGGGATTTAAATGTTGGATTTAAGACTTTTCCTCTTTTCTAATGTAAGCATTAATGCTACATATTTCCCTCTTGGCATGGCTTTAGCTACAAAATCATAAATTTTAATATGCTGGGATTTTTTTCATTGTAATTCAGTTCCATATATGTATATTTTAATGTTTACTTATTTTTGAGAGAGTGTGAGCAGGGGAAGGGCAGAGAGAAAAGGGAGACAGAGGATCTGAAGTAGGCTCTGTGCTGACGGCAGTGAGCTGGATGCGAGGCTTGAACTGAGGAACCGGGAGATCATAACTTGAGCCAAAGTCAGACACTCAACCAACCGAGCCACCCAAGTGCCCCAGTTCCATATATTTTTTACATTTCCCTTGACATTTTCTTTTTTGACCCATAGATTATGTAGAAGTGTATTGTTTAGTTTCCAAACTGTTAGAGATTTGTTATGTTTCTGTTTTATTTCTAACTTGATTCCATTTTCATCAGGTACCTTCTAAATGATCCCAACTTTTGTCAATTTGTTGAGATTTATTTTATCATCCAGGATGAGCTCTCTTGGTATATGTTCCATGGGCACTGGAGAAGAATGTGTATTCTGCTTTGTGGAGTGTTCTATAAACATTGATTAGATTCTGTTTGCTTTGATTTCTGTTTAGCTGTTCTATCAATTGTTGAGAAAGGGGTGTTGAAGTCTCCAAGCATATTAAGAATTTTCCTATTCCTCTGCTCATTCTTGTCTGATTTTGCTTTATGCATCTTGTAGCCCTGAAGCCGTGTGTGGTCCATACACGTTTAGGATTACATACACGCCATGTCTTAGTGGACTGACATTGTTATTTTGTTATATGCCACTTTTTGTCTGGTAATTTCCTTTGCTCTGAAATCTAATTTGTCTGATAATAATATAGATACTTCTGTTTTCTTCCGATTAATATTTGCAAGGCTTATCTTTTCCACCCTTTTATTTTCAACCTCCCTATACTGTTATGTAGAAGGTCAATTTCTTATAGATAGTACATAGCTGGTATTAGGGACTGAATGTTTGTGTCCCCTCCCAATTCATATGTTGAAATCCTAATCCCAAAGTGATCGTATTTGGAGGTGGGACCTTTAGGACGTAATTAGGTCATGAGGGTGGAGCCCTCATGGATTTGACTAGCATCCTTAGGAGAAGAAGCCAGAGAGGGAGCTAACTGTTTCCACCATGTGAAAATATATAAAGTCAGCTGTCCACAGCTCAGAAGAGGGTCTTCACCAGAACCAGACCATGCTGGCACCTGATCTAGACTTCCTACCTCCGGAACTGTGAGGAATACATTTCTGTTGTCTAAGCTGCCAGGTTCATGGCATTTTATTATAGTAGCCTGAAAAAAGATAGTTGGGTCATTTTAAAGAATCTACTCCATCTTCTGGGGTGCCTGGGTGGCTTAGTCGGTCAGGCGTCCGACTTTCACTTAGGTCATGATCTCGCTGTTCGTGGGTTCGAGCCCCGCGTCGGGCTCTGTGCTGACTGCCAGCTCAGAGCCTGGAGCCTGCTTTGGATTCTGTGTCTCCCTCTCTCTCTGGCCCTCCCCTGCTCGCGCGCTCTCTCTCTCTCCTAGAAATAAATAAAACATTTAAAAAAATAATAAAAAAAATGTATCTACACCATCTTTTAAATGGTGCTGTGGGCCATTTAATGTTATTATTGATGTGTGAGGGCTTAAGTTTTTATTTTGTTTGCTCTGTTTTGTTTCCCTGTTCTCTTTTTCCTGCCCTCCTCTGGGTTACCTGAACACATTTTTCATTTTTATTTATCTATAGTTTTTTTGAGTGTATCACTTGGTATAGCTTTGTTAGTGGTTGCTCTAGTTAATACAGGATATATACATAACTTATCACAGTTTACTGGTGTCATCATTTTATCAGTTCAAAGTAAAAACTTTACCTCCCTTTCTGTTCCTTTACCCTCCTTTATTTGATAATTTATAATTGTTTTACATATTTTTTTCTACACACACTTAGAGCCACATCAGAACAGGTTGTAAATCTTGTTTCAAATGTCAGACATAGTTTAGAAAACCCAAGAGGAAAAGCAAAGTCTGTGGTATTTACCCATAATTCTGCATACTGTGTTCTTTCTTCCTGGTGTTCTAGAATTCCTTCTTTTATTCTTTTCTCTTTAGAGAACTTTTCTTAGCCGTTCTTTTAGGATAGGTCTAATGGCTAAAAGATACCTTAGCATTCTTTGTCTTCAACTTGATTTCCCTTTTATTTTTGCTGGAACTAGGATTCTAGATCAATGATTCTTTTCTTTGAACACTTGAAAACTGTTGTGTCACCTCCTTTGGCCCCATGGTTTCTGATGAGAAATGTGCTGTCACTTGAGCTGTTTTTCCCCTATTAGGTGCTATTTCTCTATTGTTGGTTACAAGATTTTTTCTTTGTCTTTAGTTTTCAGAAGTTGACTATGTTGTATGGATGTGAATTTCTTTGGGTTCATCCCGTTTGTGATTTGGTCAATTTTTGAATCTGTAGGTTTTAGGTCTTTTGCCAAATTTGGGGAGCTTTCAGTCATTATTTCTCTGAGTACTTTCTCAGCCCCACTCCCCTTCTCTCCTTCTAGAACTCTGCTGATACAAATGTTAGTTCTTTTTTATAGTCCCCAAAGTCCTTGAGGCTATTCATTTTTTTCTTTCTTTTAGGACTGCTGCTCAGACTGGGTGATTTTCATTGTTTTATCTGCAAACTTATTGGTTCTTTTGTCTGTCCCCTCCCATCTGCCGAGGGGTTTGTTGTTGTTGCTGTTATTGTACTTTTATGTTCTAAACTTTCTACTTAGTTTTCTTTGTGATTTTTACCAGGACTTTATTGAGATTTTCTATTTCTCAGCTGAGACTTTCCCTTCATTTGTTTTTTTCATTTGTTTCAGGTAGGTTTGTTGTTGGTTGAGGTCTTTTTTAATGATGGCTCCTTTAAAATCTTTGTCAGCGAATTCTAACATCTCTGGCATTTTGGTGTTGGCATCTATTATTGACTTTTTCTATTCAGTTTGAGATCTTCCTGGATCTTGGTATGATCATTTTTTAATCAAAACCTGGACATTGTTGGTATTATAAGACTCTGGATCTTATTTACGCCTTCTCTTTTAGCTTTTTTCTGACACACTGTGGCAAGGGAGGTAGGGTTGCTGCCTGATACTGCCAGATATGGGTGGAAGACGGTGTTCTTCCTAACATCTGGGTGGGGATGGGAGCTTGGCAGCCCAACAGGCCTCCCCCAATAACTCCCTGGCCAGGAGGGGTAGGAGCACCTCACTACTGCTCTCCATATTGACTCCACTGACACTATGTATAAGGGGTCTCATTACTGACTGGTGGGGATGGAGACCCCAGCTCCCCATGTGGCCTTCTGTGACACCACCCTCGTGGAGGGGTTAGGATGCCTTATCACAGCCTGGCAAGGATGGAAATCTAGGCTCTGCACTTGGTCTTCATGACTTTGGGATGTGTAGACTCAGTTGCTTTCTGTAGCATTTGGCTAGAATAGGGCAGTGATAGTCTAAAAGCTTTTTGTCTTGCAAGGTTCCCCTTTCCTGATCTTTAGCTATAAAGAGTAATTTTTTTGTTTGGGCTTTTAAAAATCTGTGCCCATTGGTTTTCAGGTTGCCAGCCACGTCACCCTCAAGTCTGGGGCGTATGAAGCAAAAAGAAAACACACTGAACTCACCACTACGTTGTTCTTAGGGTCTGAGCATCCCTCCCTGGTGACTTCTTCCACATTTCAGATTCTCTTTATGTCTTGTGTATAATGTCCAGAGTTTCTAGTTATTCTTAGTGCAAGTGCTAGGGAAATGTATGTCTAGTCCATTTTCCCAGAAGCAAAGTAGGAAAGAAGTGTAAATGTATATGGTTGTGTGTGTGTGTGTGTGTGTGTGTGTGTGTGTTTGGGAGCATTAAGATATAGGCACATTGTGGGGCACCTGGGTGGCTCAGTTGGTTCATCCTCCAACTTCAGCTCAGGTCATGATCTCATGGTTTGTGAGCTCAAGCCTGTATTGGGCTCTCCACTGACAGTGCAGAGCCTGCTTGGGCTTCTCTCTTTCTCCCTCTCTTTCAATCTCTCTCTCTGCCCCTCCCCCACTCATGCTTCCTCTCTCTCTCTCAAAATAAATAAATAAACTTAAAAAAAAGATATAGGCACATCATAGCTGGCAGCCTTTTGGTTACACAGTACTGGAAGTGTAGACACAAAACAAATTAAGGCACAAGCCCAGCCCTGGGAAGCTCACCCAGAGAGATAAAGCAGGCATGTAGGTAAATAGTGCAGTTACACTTATTTTACCTGTTAACGCTCGTTGTGCTACACTTGGTCAGATGCTCCTGGAGCCCAGCTTCGTGGGGGAGGAGAGGAGGCAACTGGAGCTCACATCCGTCCCCAGAAAAGGCCCTTTGTTAGCACGTCAAGGTGAGGACACCAAGGCAGTAGGAACGGAGAGCCGCTCTGGTTTGGCTGTTTAGAGCTTCGCTTCTTAAACTTTACTGTACATGAGGATCACCTGGGTCTCTTATTAAAATGCGGGTTTAATTCAGTAGGTCTGAGCTGGAGCTCAAGTCTGTGGTTCCAACAAGCTCCCAGGTGATGCCCATGATGCTGCTGGTCTGTGGACCACACCCTGAGTAGCAAGAGTAGGGTATGGACTTTGGAGTTCAAATCCCAGCTCGGGCACCCACTAACTGGGAAAGTCACTCAAACCACCCTTAGTTCCTACATTCATAAAACGAAGACGCTAATAGTTCCTGTCCCCCGCCCCCACCCAGCAGGGTGTAGAGAGGACAGAAGAGACCACATATGAACAATGCCCGGCACACAGTCGGCGCACGGTGAAGTCATGCCTCTGCCTCTCCCCAGCTGCTCCCTGGCCCCGGTCACCGACTGCACGTGGTTGCATGGACCGTATGGGCCTGGTGATGGCACATGCAGGGTTAATGCTCCTGCTCTTGCCCAGAGACAAATGTTTTGTGTTGAGAAGTTGCTGCTGGGAAGGAAAAGGAGGGGGAAGAAGGCCCCTTTTTTATTATTCTGAGGTGCATTTTAATTTGCACAAGCGACGTTGTGTCTGTGATGGATGACACAGAGGGAAAAATTACAGCCCAGGAAGCCCAGCAAAGGGGGAAAAAAATAAAAGAGATCTAGCAAGGATTAAAAACAGCCCATTGTGCTGCTGCATCCTGGTCCAGCGCTGGGGGTGGGGAGGCTGGGGAGGCTGGGGAGGGGTTGCCTGGGAAGGGAGGGGCCCACAGAGCTAGTCTTAGCCAGTCTTTGGCAAACAGAATTTGTGGGAAGTTTGCTTTTCTTGGATCTGTCTTCCTCTCTCTGCATTTGATTCCCTCCTCCATGCAGTACCACCATCTCTGGGTCACCTCACTGGGAACCTTTTCGGGAACTCCTGTGATCTCTTCTCCCATTAACAAAACTCAGAAACCTTGGAGCTCCCGTTCTCCTGGGGCTTCCTACTTCCTAGCAATCATACAAGGGCAGAATCAGAGCAGCTAGTTAGGAATCTAAATGAGGAAGCTCATGTCCTGATTGCTCATAAGCCGATCGCTGAAGCCGCCAAGGGCGTTACAGACGTTCTCTTTGGCTAGCCTGGGCTCTGGAACTGGACGTACAAACCTGGGTTTGCAACCTGACTTTTCTACATAATAGCTGTGTGACCTTGGGCAAGTTATTTAACTTCTCTGTGTTTCCGGTTCTTTAACTCTAGAATGGGGATAAAACAGGATCCATCTTATGAGGGCCAATATAAAGATCAAATAAAAGAGTGAGATTCTTCTGCCCTGGAAGAAAACAGGCCAAGCAAGATTCAGGAGGATGGGTAGAGGAAGAAGGGTGGGGACCCCAAAAGTATAGCTGGCTGTCCCCAGTGGAGATAGGCAGGCTCCATGCTCATCTACAAGCCCCTCAGGGAAGGACGCTTCAAAGCACACCTGACCAATCACTCACCTAAGTCGTGTCGTCAGCTCAGGGCAGTTTCCCTTCAAGGAGTTCTCGGAGGTGGGGGGAGCCGCTGGGTGCTGTCTTCTGTCCAAGGAGCCCAGCTGAACTAAAGGAGTCTGCAATCCCCCAACCCCCACCCCGTCTCTCCTTTTGGGAATGACATGTAAGCAAATCTAAAACTTCTCCACGCAGGACACTCACTCCACAGCCTGGCACCTCTCAGCCACCGTGGGGCAGGAGAACTGCGGTGACATGGGAATGCCTTGTGGCCCACTCGCCAAATGTTGATGGCACAGGAGTGAAAACATCTCACATGTCTTAAGGGGCCTCTCCTCTAGAGCGAGGCACCTTTCACACACTCTTGTGTTAATCATCCAGAGAGCTAACGGAATACTTCCTATGTGCCAGCTTTAAGCACTTTATACATACTCATTTAATCCTCGAAACAATCCAAGAGATAGGTACTGTTATTATCGGCTTTTTACAGATGAGGAAACAAAGGCATGAGGGAGGATGAGAATCTTGCCCAAGATCATCAAACTCGGGAGCCCCAGAGCCAGGACTCCTACTCAGGTAGCCTGGCCTCAGACGTGGCTGTCCTCTGAACACTGACATTGGAAGGCCAAGTTGAGCTAACTGGTGGTTTGATCACAGCAAGCCAGCATGATTGCCCAGAGGTACAGCTGTTATCCAGAAAGATCCTGTTTCCTGGGGCATGTGGGAACTTTACCTTGTGCCTATAGAAGAGGACTCGGGCAAAAATGCTCGATCACGTGACTGCAAAATCAATAATTGGATGCTTTCAGAGACTCTGTGAGACATGTGTTCTGTTTTCCTCATAACTGGGTGGCCATCATTACTGATAGTGTTCTTTTGAACTTGGCTCCTGGGGGCCCCATGCTTTCTTCCCACTCTGCCCCTTACCATTCTTTGTTGTTGTTTTTTAAAACTGTTTTGTCTACATTTTAAGGCTAGCTCAATTCATTCTTTTTTTTAATTTTTTAATTTAAAATTTTTTAATGTTTATTATTTTTGAGAGACAGAGACAGAGCGTGAGTGGGGGAGGGGCAGTGAGAGAGGGAGACACAGAATTCAAAGGAGGCTCCAAGCTGTCAGCACTGAGCCCGTTGTGGGGCTCGAACCCACTAACCGTGAGATCATGACCTGAGCCGAAGTCAGCTGCTTAACCCAACTGAACCAGCCAGGCGCCCCAGCCCCTTACCATTCTGACGGCAGCCCTGGAAGGGGTCTGGATTTAGGGGAAGGCTTAGGGCATGGGAAAGTCTTGAACAAATGTGCCCTGAGTGGAGGGATCAAGTCGCACGGCCAGGCACTTTCCTGCCAGTGTCCTTTGTCACATGCAGGACAGCAACAGAGGAATCTCGCTGCAGATAAATAAGTCCAGTTAGAGTCCGGTTCTGCTGTGTGACCATGTTGAGCCTCAGTTTTCTCTTCTTTAAAGTGAGATGATACTTACTCATCCTGCCTTACAGATTATGTATTAAAAGATCCGAAGTTGGTAATGATTCTTACATGTAACCAGTCATAGAGGATGACTCTCCGTGCGGTGCCAAAGCCTGGGAAAGTCCCTCTTCCCAAGAGTCCCTACCATGTGAACAACTCTGTGGAGGCCAGAATTCTACCATTAGTGATTAGTGATTGGCGCGTGGATCTATCATCATTCTTTATGCGTGTGAATCCTTCCGTTTTCTCTGGCTATGCCTTAGAGACATGGTTCTTAATATTTCCAGAATTAAGACCCGACCTTGTTTGAGAGTCCAGTGAAACCTAGACATGGTCTGTCCAGAAATGTGCACGGATTTGGGGGCTGGTGGCAGAAATCAGCTTCCCCGCCTTGCGTGGGGCACGTTCCCTCAGGAGCTTGGTGCAGTAGGCGTCGGCTCCTTCTGCCTGTCCTGCGTTCCCGTCCTCTGCTGTGGTAACAGCCTCCTATTTTCCCTTGGGGACCGTCTACAGCAGAAGCCTGTCATCGGCCGCCTGTTTGCCTCTGGACTCACAGTCTCCATTCACGTCAGTGACTTCCTACTGTAAACCCCCATCAGAGGTTCTCTCTGGCCACAGAAGCGCGCCCAGTCCCTGGCGCGTCACAAGGCTTTAATAAATGGTAGTGATCACTGTTACTATCATTATTTTCGCTGCTCCCTTTGGGTCAGGTCCTGTTCATTCTTACTTGGACTTTGGCAACAGCCTTCTAAACCGATCTTGTCACCTGTATTCCCTCTGCTTCACACGCCAACGGTACCGGAGAGCCCTTGCTGCCGGCTGGCTGGCTGGGGGGCCTGTTCTCCCTTCCCAGCACTTGTTTCCCGTTCCCAGCAAGGCCTTTCCCAGAACGGGCTGTCTCCACGTCTCTCGCTCATGTAGTTCTGCTTGCCCGGACTGCCTCTCACGTCTTGCTGTCAAAGTTCTGCCAGTCCTTCCAGATACCACAGTGATCTCCCCGTCTGTATCAGTCAGGGAGAACTCAGTAACAACCACCCCCTGGGTCTCAGTGGTACCCAGGTACAGAGGAAGGGATCCTTTCTCACTCATGTTGCCTGTTTGCCACAGAGGCTGGTGGTCTCTGCCCCACCTCACTCTCACAGCAGACGCTGGCTGGGAGGCTCAGCTTCCTGTGGCCACAGCTGCCGCCCCATTTCACCCAGGGGGTGAGAGGAAGCTCCACTGTCTTCACATGGTCTCCCCCTTCACGGCCTATGTCTTCTCTTCTATCATCAGGACAGTTGTCATTGGATTTAGGGCCCACCCAGCCAATCCAGAATGATCCCATATCAAGATCCTTAGCATAATTACATCTGAAAAGACCCTTTTGCAAATAAGATTATATTCACAGGTACCAGGGCGTGGACCTATCTTTTGGGGAAGCATCACTCACCCCTGCAGTCTTGAGCAAAGCCAGCCTGAGGATAACACTGACATGTGGGGGAGGGCGGAGTCAGAAAGGGGCAAAGATACTAAGTCAGAGCCCTGATCATCCTGTGCCTGAAGCTGGCCCCATGTCTCTAACTCCTACATGTGAGATAAATTTCTTTGTCGTTCAAGGCAGATTTTCTGGGACTTGCACCCCCTTCCAGCTTTGATTACTTGTGTGTGTGTCCTCATCCCTTAGGGGATCTTGCTAGAAACTTACCTGGACTGAGATTTCTCCTGCAAGGTGGGCCTTGGGCCTTCAGGTCTCAGGTGCCTGCTACCCATCACACACTGTTTCCTGGGAATAATTCTGTCCTTTTTGTGTCTCTCAGTATCCTCTCTACCCCTCCCCACCCCCCGCCAACACCCCGTTTGTGTCACCCTGGTTAAATTATACATGCAGATTTAATTGATCAGTCATTAGCCTCATCTTCAAGGGAGACCATCAGTGCGATGGGGTACCTGCTTCTGCTCCACTCATGCTGTCCGCAGTGGCTGGGCCCGCCCCTTCGCCCCTTCAGTTTGTGACTCCCATTCATCACACCTTTGTTTATAGCCTTTCAGCCGAACCCCATCGCTGAGCCGGTCCCTGTCCGTGCCAATTTAAATTAATTTTGCCAGTCAGATTTCATGAGACACTGAATCAAAGGCTTTTCTAAAAATCAAAAAGCACTAAATCTTCGGTGGACCCTCTTCCCACTAATATTACAAATTAGTTAGAATAAAACAGTGTTACGGTTTCCCGGCATGACTTCTGCGTAAACCTGCCAGTTCAGTTTATGGCCCAGGCCTCTGTTGCCCTCCAGCCGCTTACTGGATTTTCTACTCATAAGATTTATCGTAAATTTTTAATCATAAAATTTGTTCTATGGCTTGCCTACAAACGGAACTTATGGCTTCCCTGGGGGGAAATTGCTGGAATCGGCTTTCTTCCTGTTTTTCAAGCACAGTCCCATGTTCTTCCTCTCCCTGTGCTGCCCCTCGTGGTTCACCCTCACTTCTGAAAGTAGACGCCAAGGGTCTCTCAAGTTCATTAGCTAATTCTGGCCAGACCGTTCAGTTTGCATGCCATAGGACCCCTTGATTTATGTATCCCCCCAGCATTTAATTTTTCTAAGTGACCCTTTACCTGTTTTTTATTATGACTTACTAATTGCACCCATTTCCTAACTTTATTTTTCTTATTAAAGACAGGATTTAATAGGTAGTTCATTTCTCTGCCACTTAAGGACCCTGATTAATGTCACTCACCTCCTAGTCATTCAGGAATGGACCACCTTTCTTGCTAATATTTCTTTGTCTCTGGCCTGACGGGTCTGGAGTTTGCACTTGACAGGTAGGTGAATGCCTGGTTAAATGCACGGGCTTTTGGTTCACATCTTGCTTCCGCCACTTCCTAGTTGCAGGATGTTACTTAAATTCCATGTGCCTTAGTTTCCTCATCTAGAAGGAGAAGGATAGAACCTATTCGAACGCCCCATGGTGGGACTCTGTGAGACAATGCAAGTACACTGGGTCCTGCAAGTACTCGGGAAACATTTATTGTGCTTAGTAAGCACTAACCGTGCTTGGGGAAATGCTCTTTTCCATCCAAATGCTCTCATGTTATTGATTACTTTCTGAGCAACTTTTATGTTTATAGCACCGAACCGGGTCAAAGGGGATGGTTACAGGGCTGAGTACTATTATTGGCTCCGCGCCTCATGGAACTCTCATCTTGGTGAGAGACAGCAAGCAAACAGCTGCCTATGATTCCAGGAAGAATGAAAGAAAATGCTCGAACCGAAAACAGCAAAGTGCCGGGGGATTCGGTGGAAAGGATAGTTCATTCTCAGGAGAAGGTGGAGAACAAGTCATGGAGAAGACTGAGCTTTCCCAGACAAGTAGGATTTGGTTGTTCTGTTCTGAAGAACAGAGGGCGGGGCATTGCACGATGAGGGAGGGGTGAGCATGTGTCAGGGTGCTGGGGGAATTCTCCAGGCTGATGTACCTGGAGGATAGGGCACTTTGGGGACTGCGACATGGGGAGTCAGGGACCGGGCTGGAAGAGCAGTTGGGGCCAGATTGTTAAGGGCCCTAAAGTAGCAGTTTGAGCCCCACTCTGTAGGGAGTGCTTTTCAAAGTGTGGTCCCTGAACCAGTCACACCAGCATCACCTGGGGGCTTTGTTAGAAATGCAGTGCAAATTCCTCGGCCCCACGCCAATCCTACTAAATCAGACTCTCTGGGGGTGGGGCCCACCAACCAAGTTCCTATAAGCCTTCCAGAGGATGTTGATACATGCTCAAGTTAAAGGACACTGCTGTTGATAATAGTGAACTATGAAGACTGACCATTGGGGAGCCTGGGTGGCTCAGTCAGTTAAGTGTCCAACTCTTGATTTCATCTCAGGTCATGATCTCACAGTTGTCCAAGCCCCACATCAGGCTCTGCTCTGACAGTGTGGAGCCTGCTTGGGATTCTCTCTCTCCCTCTCTCTGCCCCTCCCCCACTGGTTCTCTCCCCCCCCAAAATAAATAAACTTAAAAAAAAAAAAAAAAGACTGACCATGAAGGCACGCCTATAAGGCTGCATGATTCTGTGTTTATTAGGTATGGCATTTGGCTGCATAATAACAGAAACCCAAATGCAATTGCTCAGCCAATTAAGGCTTTTATCTTCCTCTTGTTACATGAAGCTCAGAGAAGGGTTGTCAAGGGCTCGTTAGTGCAGCTACCAAGGGCATCATCTAAACCCAGGCTCTAATTCTCTTGACATGTGACTTTCATCCTCATGGTTGTAAAATGGTGCTGCACCTCCAGATTTCTCTACCATGTTCCAGGCAGAAAGAACAAAGGCATAAAGGCTGTGCTGGCTGACTCTGTTCCCACTTAGTCTTGCCAGGCATCTTTCTGGATAGAAATAGTCTCCCTCGAAGCCCTATTCTGTAGCTTATTTCTCACTACTTAGAACCTGGTCACATGATTATTCTAGCTGTAAAGAAATCTGGGAAAATGAGTATTTTTAATTGATAAGTTGCAGTCCTTAATAAAATCAGAGTTCTAGTGGCTGGGATGAAATGGAGACTAGATACCAGGCAGACAATCATTAGTTGTGAGAGCCCCGTGCCAAGTAGTCTGCCTGGTGGAAATGAAAGGGTGGTTGAAGGAGGTTTAGTAGAGTGGTTAAAATTAAGTTCCAAAGCCCGACAGTCTGTGACTGAATCTTCGCTCTACTCAGTTATGAAATCCTGGGCAGTTATTTAATCTCTCTGTGCCTCAGTTTCCTTCTCTCTAAAATGAACATAATAACCATATCTATGCACAAAGGCTTTGTAAGAATTAAGCAAATTAATACACATAAAGCCAATAGAACAGAACCAGGTTTGTGGTGAACTCACATAGCACAGAGATGATACTCAGGAAGGCCATAAATGATGAGAATTCAGTGAATGATGAGAGCTTGAACTTGACATCAGAAATGGGAATGGAAAGAAGGAGGTGGGGAGTGTAAGGCTTTCCTAACATTTCCCTTGGAAAGGCATTTGGAAACGTCCATGACCTGACTCTTCCCCCAGGTTCCACTGCCCTGAGCACAAGTGGCCTGTGTGAGGGGCTGAGCCTCCCAATCCCCCATCCATGCCCGAAGCACCCCTTGAACTGGCAGGACACCTGTGGCTTTCCTGCCCATTTCTGGTTTGCCTCCCACCTCGGATGGAGAGCATTTCCCTCTCAGATCATCCACGACCCAGCACCTCCATCCACTGTCTACACCCGCCAGGTTCAGAATGATTTTCACAAGCTCTAACAAATTGTAATAACTTGGTAATTTGTATTCACATCTTATGGTCTAGTTTTGCAAGGGTTTTTGGGAAATGCAAGGGCACAGTAGGGAGGAGTCAAGCAAAGCTCCTGGTAGAGTTTGAGCAGACTCTTTAAATAGCAGGAATTGATTGGAAGAAGAGGAAGGAAGTAGTGGATGGGATGGAAAGGTGTACCATGTGGATGAGACCTCCCAAACAAAGGCATAGAGATGAAAAGGGCATGGAATGAGCCAAGAACCCCAAGAAGTCTTGGGAACAGACTGTGACTTCCGAGGCCGATGGTGGGAGAGGGTGGACATGGGCTTGTGAGCCACAGAAAAGATCTGGGCTCATGGTCACTGCACGTTTCCACGGCTCAGCCAGACCCTTGCAGCACGGAGGAGGCTCAGAGTGGGTGCAGCCAGGGCCTTGGACAGGTAAGGGCCGGGTTGGCAGCGGGACTGTCTGTGGTAGGAGCAGCTGACCACCTGAGCTGTGGGACCCTGGCGCTGGCCCTGCCCAAACACAGCCTTGGTACCAGAGCCCAGGGCACAGCTAAGTGGCCCCAATGGGGGTGGGGCAGCCAGGGGCACAGTCACACAGGGAGCATTAGGCATGGGAGGATGAATCCCTTCACAGGGGTATCAGTTGTGTTCAAGAAGAGGGTAGTTTGACCCCCAACCTCACACCAGTTTGGAGACCAAGCCCTGGCCTCCTAAGGGAAGGAGAGAGAGAAAGGAGAGAGAAGGGTTGAGCCAGTCTCAAGGTAAGCCTGTTAAGAAATGTGTCTCTTCACCCAAAACTAACCTAACAAGTGTGCTGGGCAAACTGAACCAAGGTCACATGTCACATTCTAGTTCTGCAGATGTTCCCAAGGGCACAGGTCCTTGGCTGGGTTCTTGACGCCATTGCACTAGGGTCTTGCCTTTACTGACAGACTAGAGCTTTGTCGAGAACGTCAGTTTGGCAGCTATGGGGTCTATTCCTGGTCACTGTGTTCTCCAGATGCTGACAGCTCTCGTCCTGCATCTCAGGATTCAGACCTTGGTTCCCTCCCACTAGTATTCTGATCCCTGGAGGGGACATCCCAGTGGTCCCTTTGCTGCATCTTCCTCTTCCTGCCAGGATGCACATTTGCATACACTGCTTGGTCTCGTCGCAAACCCTTACCACAACGGGGACTAAGTCTGGTTTCCAGGGGACCCCTTCTCCTCTGATCCCTTCTACCACCATGGGACAGAGGCAAGTCTACCTTCCTCTCATCCTTTCTCTCTTCCTTACTTGTAACATCACCATTCTGTTTTCTCCTTTTCCATGACCTTGTGGGTCACAGCGGAATGCCTTACATTCAAAGTTCCCTTTGGTCACTTCCTATTTTCAAAAACTGTCTTCTGGGGGTGCCTGGGTGGTTCAGTCGGTTAAGTGTCCGACTCCAACTCAGGTCATGATCTCACAGCTTGTGAGTTCAAGCCCTGCATCAAGCTCTGTGCTGACAGCTCAGAACCTGGAACCTGTTTCAGATTCTGTGTCTCTCTCTTTCTGCCCCTCCCCTGCTCATGCCCTGTCTCTGCCTCTTAAAAAAAAATTTTTTTTAAATGCCTTCTGTTTAATGAGTTACAGCCCCACCACCAGTCACTACCCTTCGTGTTTTATTGACAGCAGTGGAAGCAGGTGGCAGACAGCCTGGGAGAGACCTCATAGCTAATCTTTGGTGGATGTTGGTTTACACAAGGCTCCAAAGTCTTTCCAATTCCAGACTTTTTTCTGGATGAGAAAGAAAAGGGCAGGCGGCTGAACAGTTAATTCACAATGTCTGTGTCACTTATTTAATACGGCCCTTCGGTAGGAAGGGGTGATTTTCCTCCTGTGACCGGGAGCTTTGGCCTTATACAAGGAGAAGCCGAGGCAGACAGGCCACTTTGGGAAAACCTGCTCTCAATCTTACCTGCTGCTTCTGACCATGGGATGGTGGCCAAGTTGCTTGATGGCTCCGTTTCCCACTCTCACGGGGTTATAATAATGACCATGGTACAGCTGGGAGGATTCGATTAAGGAACATTTGGAATCACCTATTCAATAAATGTAGCCATTATCATTGCTATATTATTATTTTTGGTTTTGCTGCTGTCAATGCCCCCTATGTAGAGAAGCTCAGGCAACAAATTGTACTTAAAGTTTAATGCAGAAAAAGCATCTCGCATCCGATTAGCAGCGGTGCTTGACTGGTTAACAACAGCCGCTGTTATTTACCAGGGATGCTCAGGGTTAAATCTCGTTGTCTGTTGACAATCATCTTCAGCCAGAGTTTTCTGGAATAAGTCTCTCTCCCATTGATTACACATGAGACACTTCTTTCTTTACTTTCCTCGGTCTCATTTATTATCACTAGCTCATTTGGTCTCCCAACTGGTTTCTCCGGTGCCCAAAAAGAAGCTTTGGAATTCCCTGCTGTGTCTGTGTGGGTGCCTGTTCAGTCATGTTCGATGGGTGGAGGGATGTCAGAGATCTAAATGAGCACGAGTGATCTAAAGCCCTATGGGGCAATGAGGGATTTAACAGTGATCAATTATTGGGACACCTGAGTGGCTCAGTCGATTAAGCGTCTGGCTCTTGGTTTCAGCTCAGGTCACAATTTCATAGTTTGTGGTTTCGAGCCCTATACCCAGCTTAATGCTGTCAGTGTGGAGTCTGCTCAGGATTCTCTCTCTCTCTCTCTCTCTCTCCCTCCCCTTTCTCTCTGGCNTGGGACACCTGAGTGGCTCAGTCGATTAAGCGTCTGGCTCTTGGTTTCAGCTCAGAATTTCATAGTTTGTGGTTTCGAGCCCTATACCCAGCTTAATGCTGTCAGTGTGGAGTCTGCTCAGGATTCTCTCTCTCTCTCTCTCTCTCTCTCTCTCCCTCCCCTTTCTCTCTGGTCCTCCCCTATTCATGCTCTCATTCTCTCAAAATAAATAAACTTAAAAAGAAGTGATCAATTATTAAATGCATAGAAAACATGAGTGGTCTGGATCTCATCAGCCTCATTTGTGAGGTGGAATCAGTCCCATTTTAACTAACACGGGTCAGAAAGGGAAAGTAGAAGGAACACAGATAGTTCTGAGTTCAAATTCCAGATCGGTTCCTTCCTTCCTTTCCTTTTCTTGGGCAGGTTCCTCCACGTTGCTAGGCCTTGAGGTCCTCTGGTATAAGGTGACATTAATGATGTCCCTGCTGTGGGCCCTGAGCGACCAACGGATATGACATGCATGGACACACCTGGCACAGTGCCTTTTCCCTTGGATGTTCAATTAGCTCTTGGCTCTTTCTCCTGACTTCACCTTGCCTTGCAAGGACTGAGGTCCAGTTGCACGTGGCTTCTGCAGGGCCAGGCCGAGGGGGAGGCAGGCAGACAACCAGAGGACAGCATTTAAGGAAGCCCTCACTCCCAGGTTTGTGCAAGAGCCTCTTTAAATGTTGCTCCTTAGATACTTTGATTGCAGTGCTCCGTGCCCACCTTGGGCTTCTGGGTGATTTTTTTTTTTTATCTCCATACCCCATACCCAATTATATTTAAATGATCTTCATGAAACTGGCTTGGAATCCATTTTTGGGGTGCTCAAGCCTACAGGAATCTGTAGTTTTCAAAGCCAATCAAAACAGATGGCCAAGTGGGGATACAAGGCCAGCACACAGGGGCTGAGTCCCTGTCCCCATGCAGCTGCTGTAGGAAGCAAGCTGTGCCTCCCTGTCCCACCTGAACAGAGAGGGGCACCTTGCAAAATCCATCCTATATTTGGTTTGTCAAGTTTGGGTCTTCTCTGACCTCTGTAAGTGTTTTCCCTGCTTAAGCAATTAGGATATGGACAAAGAAGTGATTTTCCTAAGGTCACAAAGCAAATTAGGCTTCAACTATAGGCCTAGACCAGTATTTCTAAAAGCAGGGGCAGAGGCCCCCAGGGGGACTTTTCTGACTCCAGACTTCTGGGCCTGCCGTACCTCCTGATTCAGTCTCCGGAGGTGGACCTGGAATGGACAGTGTGATACTCTCCATCAAAGGTCTGAGTTGCTTTGACTTCTGTGTCTTGGCCCCATGTCAGCCATGGCACATCTCTGAACATACAGGAGAGAGTGAAGCTTTACTAATGCGTAGTGTGCATGCATTGGGTGCTGCTTGGTGTGGCTACGTTTGTTGGTTAGAGGCTAAGCATTTATTTTCATAGGTACTGGGGAAAATACACCTATCCCTTCACACACATGAGCTCATGAAATTTTGCTTAGGTCAAAGTTAAGTTTCAAAATCAATTGACAGTTGATTTTAAGGACACATGAGCCATGTGGCACTGAAATGTGGCCAAGATGGGCGCCTGGGTGTCTCAGTTGGTTGAGCATCCAATTTCGGCTCAGGTCATGATCTCGCGGTTCGTGGGTTCGAGCTCTGCGTCGGGCTCTGTGCTGACAGCTAACTCAGAGCCTGGAGCCTGCTTCGGATTCTGTGTCTCCCCCTCTCTCTGACCCTCCCCTGTTCACGCTGCCAATCTCTCTCTCACTCTCTCTCAGAAATAAATAAAACATTAAAAAAATTTTTTTGAAATGTGGCCAAGAATGTGAAAGTGACACAGTCATAATGAAACCTGGGAATCACAGTGCTGAGTAGTTCTGTGTCGGAAGCGGAAGCTGGGCCAGAAGGCAGAACTCAGGTCACGATCTCATGGTTCATGAGATCAAGCCCCACATAGGGCTCCACACTGTCAGAGCAGGGCTCACTTGGGATTCTCGGTCTCCCTTTCTCTCTGCCCCTCCCCTGCTCATGCTCTCTGTCTCTCAAATACATAAACTTTATTTAGAAAAAGGAAAAAGAAGGTAGAGTTTTTTCTAGGGCACTTCAGCCCTGTGGACTCTACCTCTGTGCTCCAACATGGCCAGGAGCCCATTGTCACCATGCCAGGTGACCAGGGGAGTGTAAAGCTCCCCACTGAGGGACAATCGATAGCCCTTTCCAACAGGTTGTCAGAACTATAGACTCAAAGTCCATCTGGGTCTGCAAACCAAGAAGCAGGCCAGGGATGGATGTGACATGTCCCCTTCCCATGCCTTGTCCCAGGCCTTCCTGGGGCCACTGCTACCCAGGGTGGCTCTCCCTCCCTTCCAAGGGGCCGCTGCAGACGGCCAGGTGGGCAGGGGCCCCGGGAGGAGGAGGGGCCTTGTGCAAATAAGAGATGACAGAGGAGAGAGAGAGAGGAGGACAGCAGGAGAGAATGGAAAGCTGGGGGAGGGGACAGACTGGAGGAGAAAGAGGAAAGAAAAAGTGGGGAAAAAAGGCATTTGTAAAATTAAAAGGCAAGGCCCCATCAGATGGTGTTGGGCAAGGAAAGTGTGTTACAGGCAGGAGTAATTGGTAATCGGAGCTGATGTGAAGAAGGGATGATTTATGGGAGCATGCAGACAGGGGTGGAATAATTTTTGGAGCAGAACGGGGAACTTACTGAACGCCTGAAACTCAGCTACTTATCCACTCGTTCTTGTGATGAATTAGCTCTTGTTTAAAGTAACCACGGCTCCATTTTTCATTCTGATTACTACACTTGATATCTTTCTCTCCCTCTGTTTCCCTCTGACCACTGCCCCCTTACCAGGGTCTGGGTGCAGAGACACTGGGTTTGTAGGAACTCGTCACCCCTCCTCGACCCCCCCTCCTCATCCACCCCTCCCCGCCAGCAACATTAACTCTAAATAGCCAAGTCTAAAACCCAGCAGCTTGAAATATTGCTAAGATTGGGAATGTGCAGAATTAGTGAAGACTGGAGATGCAAGACTGGCCTGCTTATGCATCCTGAGTGGTTGTGACTCATTTGCCCATCTGAGGAGGGAGCTTGCTCTCGAAGCCGCTCCATGCATGCTTAAAGGCAGGAAGTGGGGAACACCCTTCATACCCGGGTGTAGCACTCCTTCTGGAGATGGGAAGAATTTTGAGGAACCTGGCAAGCCCCACTGAGAGGTAAATTCAAGAGAAATGGCGTCCTACACCAGGCACCCCTCATTACCAACATTTAAAAAAAATCCATTTTAAATTTACATCATGCATTGAGGGACCAGTAGCGATTGTACGATCATGTCCTTTTATTATCTTTGATTTTTTTTTCTTGATTCCAAATACAGCCCTTAAAAATCCAAGCTCCTGTTTTGTCAAGTCTCCACACAAATTTCCATTAAAAGAAAACAAAAATGGTCTGAAACAAAAAACAAAAAGTGATCAATATAAGTTAAATATTTATAACAGTTACTTGTGAAAATAACAAAGGGAAAATATTTATCTGACACTCGGGAAAGACCTCTGAGATGCTCTGGACATCATCCTCCTTCCCTAACTTTCAAGTCTAAACCAAAAGCCCTCCAGGCCTGGGAGCAAGGCTCTCAGGTCGCTGCACAGACCCCAGCCAGCTGTGCAACCAAAGGACCCCCCCTCCCCCACTCACCAGTCCTGTGACCGCCACCCATCCCTCAAACATGGCTGCCTCCGTGTTTTCTCCTGGTAGTAACTAGCACACTTGCGTCCTTTCAGCATGGAGCCTCACTACCCCCAAATCTCTGCCTTTGCCTATTGCCGACACCTTTTTCCTTTGGTGGTTCTAACTCAAGCCTGTTGGGATCTTTCCTGCCTCAGCAAACCGTTGGCTCCACCAGCTTCTGTTCCAAAGTAGCCTCAATATGCAAGCCTCATGGCCACTGCCTTCATGGATTTCTGGAATCTTGACCTACCTGGGCCCCCCTGGCCCTGTATACTCCTTACCTCCACCTGCCCTTGTGGCTTGACTCTGGCTTTTGCCCCTCAGACCAGCTTCCTGGAGCTCCCAAGGACTCCAGGCAGTACCCAGCTCTCCTGGCTCTGGGCTCTGCCTGTCTTTATAACCCCCTCAGTCTTGGAGGGACAGGAGACAGGAAGGGAGAGCAGATCCTAGTGAATAGTGTGACACAGTAGAGAAAAGCTTTGGATTTGGAATTAGGGTATTCAGAATCCAGCCCCTGCTCTGCCAGCTTCTAGGCAATGGGTTTCCCTCTCTAGAGAGTAAGGGAATAAAGTTTCTCTGAGTAGGAGATGGAGTGGTTGGTCATGAAGGTCCTTTCCAGAGTAATGGTTAAGATCATGTGATCTATAATGAGACTCAGGCTCCAACCTCATTTCTGCCTCTCACTGTTGATCCCTCTGAGCCCCTAGAACCGACTTCCTCGGTGTTTATGAAGATTGAGTGAGAGGTTGAACACAAAATGCTTTTCACAGGGCCTGGCACATAGTGTACACTCAGTGCTCGCTGCTATTATGATCACGATGATGATGATGACGACAATGACAATGATGATCACTCTATCATCTAATTGTCTAATCTTAGACGGTGTTTCGTTTCAGTTCACTTTGCACAATCTTGTCTTTAGAGCAGCATCTCAGCCTCATCACTCTTGCTGAATAAGACCCACTCTCGGCAGTACCCAGCAGTGACTCGCAGTTTGGCCAACAGGGTGTAGTGCATGGGAAAGAAGGGAAAACAGCTCGCAACAGTGGCTGGGAGTCACCATTTCAGACTTGTGTTTCCCCTAATAAGAAAACACCCGTCGAGAAGAAGCTGGTTCAGCCTGACAACCAAATCCTCAAAGAAGCCAAACAGGTGTGGGCATTCTTGGAGATGCCCAAGTTCATCCGCCATCGGGGTCCAGGCATCCTTCCTGGACTGTGAGAAGCATGGCTGGGTGCAGGGGTGGGGCTGGAGGGATGGAATTGGGAGACTGCAAGGACAGCCAGCAAGGCTGAAGCCAAGACTGAGAAGCAGTCACATGGTCCCACCCAAATTCAAGAGGGCAGGCTAGGGACACAGAGCGACTGGAGAGGCTCTGGCCAAGCTTGTAGAGCATGACTGTAGGCATACACCATGCCAGGCCTCCTCCAACACCCACCAGTCCTGCACGCTGGGCCACCCCCCAGGTTGAACGGAAAGTGGGGCCCAAAGGGTATGTGTGTCCTGGGGTGACCTTCCCCCCCATTCTCCTTGGATACCTTGGATCCAGGGTACCCTGGATGTCTAGTCCCCAGGCAGAAATTCCAGAAGGAAGACAATCATTCTGGTTCCACCTGCAGCGGTAGGGACTTTAGTGCTTAGCTTACACCCAGCAACAATGAGTAACTTCCTTTTTGCTGGAGGTCATCTGACCTGCCTGGGGCTCTTAGATGGCCAGTTCCCCTGAGCTGAGCTGGACTTTGTTTCCTAGAAGGCTGAGCTGACTGTATACCTCTGGCCCAGTGAGGCTCAGGGAGCCTACATCTGTCCACCTGGGACTCAACATTGGCCACCTCAGCCATCCATTCATCCATCCAAAGATGTTTATTGAGTGCTGATTGTGTGCCAAGCTCTTGACGGAGCTAACAGACCCAAGGCTGTAAGTCCAGCGAGCTGGCCTATCCCTTGGGGACAAAATCTGGAGACCAGCAGGCCAGTTCCGTGAAATGCCAACAGCTGGAGACCAGCAGCTGGGTCTGTTATGTTCATTCTGGTCTAGTCAGCACTCAGCATAGTGCCTGGAAAACAGAAGGCACTTGGCAAACACTTCTAGAAGGAATGGTTTTTCCAAAAGGGAATGTGGGTAGATGACCCCCGAGTGCCCCACACCAAATGGTCCATATAGTTAGTTACCTATTACTCTCCACGCGTGGCGTCCACCACACCCACGACTTCACACACACCACCCACAAGGCCCCTACACTGACATCCTGCCAGTCCTGACATGACCTTGCACAATGGCGACCCGAGAGGCTGGCATTATATTGTTACACCCCTACACGCCTACTGTAGCTGAGGACATGGAGGCTCAGAAAGTTTAAACGACTAGACTACAATCAAAGCAGTTTCCAGAGGCTGTCTTTTCCTTGCACTATTAGCAGGGAGCGCGCCATGAAGGAGTTTGGAAACTGTTCAGCAGCTCTGATCGCTCCCGCTGGTGGGGAAGGAATGGGGGTGTGGCAAGATGGGGGGGGCGGTGCTGGAGTAGTGATTTCCTTCCAGGTGAGGTGGGGCCCAGGATAGGCATGGGCCTAGAGTCAGGTTTACCAGGAGGGATCAGGGTGGGTAGAGACAGGCTGTGATTGTTCCATGACCAAGCTTCCCTCTTCCCCAGGAGCCTCCGCCCCTTTTCAGGTGAACTGCATATCTCTAGTTAATAATTAACTTGTCACAAGCCCACCAATACCCCACGGAGGGAGAGACAGAGTGGGGGAGGGAGACGGGGTCCAGCCCACACCCGTGCCCACACCCCAGCTGGCCACAGTCCCACGCTCACCTGGCCCATAATAAATAAGATGAAAGGCACTCCTGATAAATGCCTGTGTCAGGGAGAGATTTTACCTTCACTCAGAAACAATGTAATATCTCGGCTATTACCCAAAATAATTTATCAATGTGTAATAGCTTTGTGCAGACCTCAGATAGGAGGGGAGCTGCGCTATCAGAGATGGATGTAGCCTACCTTCGGCTTTTAATTTTTAATGTTCGCAGCCAGCTTTGCATTAAAGGCCAGGTGTCATATAAAGACTTAATGTAAGAGGGGAGTTCATGAATTCTAATCAAGGGAGGAGCGCTCCCTGGCTGGCTGCTGTCACCTCCTGATGGTCCTTATTGATCTTTTGTTTTCTCCCCTCCTGCTCTTCAGGCTCTACCACTACCTTCTCCTCGCCACCCCCTCCACCTCATTCCACCCCATCCCACTGCACCCTCCAACCCAGCCCAATCCATCCCCTCCCCCACCCGGGGCTCTCCCCTTCCCTGGGTACCTCCTTTCCTTCTGCCAGAAGAGGGAGGGTCTCTGCCTGGCTGGGCCAGGGCCACACAAGCATAGACTCCGTGACATCTGGGCTTGATGCCCAAATTCAAGACAGCGGGACAACAGGACTCTTTTTCTATTTCATTAACTCATTCATTCATTCATTCCATTTTTGTTTATTTATTCATTTCTTTTTCATCCATCCCTCCAGAAAGTATTTTTGAATACTCATGAAGGGCTCAACTCTGCTAGGTCCCGCAGACAATGTTAGAGACAAGCAAGATAGTTTCTACCCCTAGAGAAGTTTATGGTTTTGCTGGCAAAAAGGTCACTTGTACATACACGCGTAAATGTGACTTGAGACAGTTATGTGAGATTTCAAAGAGGAGCCCTCCCAGACAACCTTTTAAAATTCGTGCATGCACACACATACCACCCAGCACTCCCTGGCACCTTCCGTACTGTGCTTTCCTATGCTATACTGTGTACACTGCCTGTTTATTTTGCTTATGATCTGTCTCCTTGGAGAATGTAGGCATCACGAGGGCAGGAATTTGGGTATACTTTGTTCCCTGGTGTGGTCTTGGTACACAGAACAATGCCCAGTACATAGCAGGCCTTCAATAAATACTTGTTGACTGAATTAAGCAACCGCGAGTCATGCTCAGAGGACAAGAACAGAGGTATTGCTGTGCAGTGGGACGGGAAGGGATGATTGTGGCTTCCAGCGGCAGGCCACTCCGACTCTTCTTCCCATGGTCCTCTGCTCTGGAGGCCTCTCTAAAATGCCCATGTTGGGGCGCTTGAGTGGCTTAGTTGGTTAAGTGTCTGACTTCAGCTCAGGTCATGATCTCACAGTTCGTGGGTTCGAGCCCTGTATCAGGCTCTGTGCTGACAGTTAGCTCAGAGCCTGGTGCCTGTCTTCGGATTTTATGTCTCCCTCTCTCTCTACCCCTCCCCTGTTCACGCTGTCTCTACCTCTCTCTCAAAAATAAATAAAACGTTAAAAAAAAATAATAAAAAAAATTTTTAAATGCCCATGTAGCTCCCTCGGCAAACCACACTGTCTCCACCTGGCCCCAACCCACCACTCTTTGCTAGACTCCTCCTGGAGGGGCGGGGGGAGAAGGGGGCGCTGTGCACCTGGCCATGAGCTCCTCCAGGATGGGGCTGGGCTTCATGTTTCTCTGGGACCCCGAGCAGGGGTCATAGCGTTCAGCAGGCGCTAGCCTCTAAGCAGACCAGTTTTTATGTGAGAGGTGGCTTCCTGATTTCAAACTCACTGAATTCAAGACTAATTTTCCTACAGAAATAGACATAAAGTAGGATCTGCATTATTTCAAATTTTGGACAAAACAAGACTTCATTCGTATTATTGGTATTACCCAGTTCCTTGAAAATGCAGCTGTGTGGTGCAGTGAATGTTGAGTCGAGAGGGGGCAAGCTCCTGCCTGTCCCCTTTCTGGACCTGCTGTGTCTTCTGCCAATGGGCCTCCTTCTACTGTTTGGGCAGCCAAGAATGCACGCTTTCTGGGTGCCTGGGTGGCACAATTGGTTAACTGTCCAACTCTTGGTTTTGGTCCAGGTCATGACCTCAAAGTTCATGGGTTTAAGCCCCGTGTCAGGTTCTGTGCTGACTGTGCAGAGACTGCTTGGGATACTCTCTTTCTCCTCCTCTCTCTGCATCTCCCCTGTACATGCTCTCTCCTTTCTCTCTAAAAATAGATAAACTAAAAAAAAAAATTATATTCTTTTTTTAATAGTTTATTGTCAAGTTGGTTTCCATATAACACCCAGTACTCATCCCCACAAGTGCCCTGCTCCATGCCCATTACCTCCCTTCCCCTCTCCCCCATACCCATCAAAAAAAAAAAAAAATATGCATGGTTTCCTCCCTTCGGTTTCCTTTTAAGATCCAAAAAGTCAGCCTCCTCCTTGAAGCCCTCAGGCACAGTGGGTGTCCCTCCTCTGTGCTCTCAGAGAATTTTGCTCATATTTTGGCACATTAGCAGTTGAATTGCTAATGAGTTGCTAGTGGGTCCACCATCCTTACTAGATCTTGAGTCCTTGAAGGTGGACTCTGTGTCTAACTCATCTCTTTATTTTTTATTTTTATTTTTTTAATGTTTATTTATTTTGAGAGAGAGAGTGGGGGAGGGGCAGAGAGAGAGACAGAGTCACAGAATCTGAAGTAGGCTCCAGACTCTTGAGTGTTCAGCACAGAACCCGATGCGGGACTCGAACTCAGACCTGAACCGAAGTCAGACGCTTAACTGACTGAGCCACCCTACCTCCTCTCTTTAATCCTAGCATCTTGAAAATGAATGAATGAATGAGCACCCAGGAAGCTCCCACAGGTATCTCAAGGCTGATGTAAATTTTTTTTAATTTTTATTTTAATGTTTATTTATTTTTGAGAGAGAGAGAGACAGATTGTGAGTGGGGGAGGGGCAGAGAGAGGGAAACACAATCTGAGGCAGGCTCCAGGCTCTGAGCTATCAGCACAGAGCCCGATGCGGGGCTTGAACTTGTGTACTGCAAGATCACGACCTGAGCTGAAGTTGGAAGCTTAACTGACTAAGCCACCCAGGCGCCCCCAAGCTGGTGCACACCTTTAAGCTGCTTTCATCAAAATCACTTTTGGAACTCGAACAACAAAACTACCCCGATTCCAGGCCCCACCCCCAACCTTGCTTAGAACCCCCTGTAGGATTCTGATAGTGGAGCTGTTAGGACCCACCCCTCTAACCTGAGTCTTCATTACACTCACGTTGGGCACTCAAGGCACATATTCCTGGACCCCATCCTGAACCCACTGCGCAGAACTCCCCAGGGAGAATCTATGGTTAACAAGTATCGTTAGTGATTCGAGAAGGCTGAACAGTGTGGAGACACTCTCTGTACTCTGGCCTGTCTTCCTCAAGGGCTCTCAAGGTGGGGTGAGGACCCCTCTTGTTCAGTGAGTCCCTCCAGAAGTCCCCAGGAATCTTATGGGCACAAAGGCACATTAATGATCATTCTGTTCCAGGTTTCCAATCTTCAGCGCCACTGGCATTTTGGATCAGATGATTCTCTGCGGTAGGGCTGCCCTGTGTATAGTATGTTCACCATCACCCTTGGTTTCTCCCCACTGGGTACCTCCAGCAGCCTCTCCCTCCTCCTGTGGTAACAACCAAAAAACGTCTCCGGACATTGTCATATGTTCCTGGAGGGAAGAAATCGCCCCTGGTTGGAAAGATTCCCACCTTGCCTGGGGCTCAGAAAGGCTAAATTCTTTGCCCAAGGGAAGTTACACAGCTAAGATTTCAGGAAATAATTGTAGAGCAAGCAACTTTTATCTTTATTTTGGGTTACTTTCCGCTGGCCCTGAGAATTAAGCTGACAGAAGACAGGTCAACAGGAGAAAAGCATACGGGTATTTAGTGCACATGTTACGTGATATGGGAGCCCCTGCCAGGAGCGACGGCCCAAAGAAATATCGAAACCTACTTGCTTTTATATGTGGTTGAACAAAGAGAGGCAATTGTGGGAAAACGATAACTACATGGGCAGGCTACAGAAAGCGGAGTTATTTTAACAAGGTCTGTTTGGATAGAATTCTCTGGGTCTCAACTTCTTGTCCTTGATGATAAGAATGTTACTTTCCTCCCAGTATGGGAAAGACATCTTTCCTATAGGGATTCATCTCCTGCTTTTAAGAAAAAGAGGGGAAGTCGGAATGTTTTTCTTATATTTGCTGTTTTTCAAGTGCATTTAACTCAAAATGGCCAATATGCCAGGGTGGCATTATTTTGGAGTGATTTGCTCTGAATTCCTTCATAACCAAAAGTCAAGATGACCATTCTATACGACTGAGAGGCATCACAATATTGTTTATAATAGCAAAAAACTGGAAGCAGCCAAAGTTAATAAAAACACAAGAATGATTTTTCAAAACTTACTGCACTTTGTATGGTGGAATATTGGTACTCAGGAAACCGGTGATCTTGAAAATTAGCTAATGACATAAAAAAAAAATCACTCCAGGTTTAATGAGAAAAATCAGTTTCCATCATGAAATGAAGAGCATGGTCTCAGTACTATTTTAAAAGTGAATACAGACATAACTTTTTGCTATTTTCCAGCGGGAACATATTCAATTGTTTTTCCTGATAACACAGAATTGTAGTGCAAAGTTAAAACAATACAGGCCAAAGCGCCCGACTGGCTGTGTCAGTAGAGCATGTGACTTGATCTCAGTGTCATGAGTTCGAGTCCCATGCTGGGTATAGAGTTCAATTTAAAAAAAAATTGAATGTGAAAGCTTCTCCGATACATTCTTCTCCCCAATCGTGAGGCCACACAAAGATATAAGAGCTCCACAGGCAGAGAAAGAATTAACACAGATTTTGCTGACAGTCTTTAAGTACACATTTAACCCTGATCTAGTGCAAGCAGAGAGCAGCCGGTACTTACTACTGAACAAAATTATACATCCCTATTCTGAAATAAATCATTTATTGAAAAGAATAAAGACTCTTTGTTTTCAACTGCAAAAGATCTGAAACATACAGAAAATTATAGAAAACAATATAAACAAATTCTTATGTACCTTAGCTCATTTGCTTTAGAACTTTCCATTTTTAAGAAACGCTGTCACATTATAGATATAGTATAAGCCTCACTCTCCACTCTTTTTCTCTCTTACTTGTACTCAAAGAAATCTTTATCTTGAAAGTGATGTAAATCATCCCCATGCATTTTTTTTCAAAGTAGTCTCCATACCCAACATGGGGCTTGAACTCACAACCCCAAGACCAAGAGTCATGTGCTCTATTGACTGAATCAGCCAGGCGCCCCCCCATGCATATTTTTAATACATTTAAATTTTACTACATTAAAACAAATTCATATGACATATCACTGGAACACAGTTTATCCATTCTCTCACTGAAAGACAGGTTCTTTCCAGTTTTCCCACTATTTCTTTCTCTTTTTTTTAAAAAAAATTTAATGTTTGTTTATTTTTGAGAGAGAAAGAGAGACAGAGCATGAACAGGGGAGGGGCAGAGAGAGAGGGAGACACAGAATCTGAAGCAGCCTCCTGGCTCTGAGCTGTCAGCACAGAGCCTGACGCAGGGCTCAAACTCACAAACCACGAGATCATGACCTGAGCTGAAGTTGGACACTTAACTGACAGCTGCTCAGGCGCCCCTGGTTTTCCCACTATTTCAAGCAATGCCATGTGAACTTCCTTAAATACTTTTCCCTGTAAGAGTGGTTTCTAGAACAGCACCTCTCAACTTTTTGATCTCAGAATTCCTTTATAGTCTTAAAAATTACTGAGGTCCCCAAAAAGCTTTTGTTTACTGGGATTCTATCAATAGGTATCATAGTTTAGCATTTTATAGATTAAAATGATAAATTTTAAAAATAATTATGCATTAATTCTTTTAAAATAATGATTACAAACCCATTACATGTCAATATAAATACCATATTTTTATAGAAAATAATTGTTTTCCAAGATAAATATAGTAAGATGAGTAACATTCTTCATTTTTATAAATCTACAAAAACTATATTGTTTTCCTTGAAATCTATGAGGTAACCTTTGCCTCATATAAATACATAATTGGAAAAGGGGGGAGTAGTGTTCAGATAATTGTGGACATTCTCTGACAATACACCAAAATGCAACAAGTGACTATTACTTAAAGACCAGCTGCAATGTGAAACCTGAAAGCATCGCAGTGAACTTTTTGTATTCTTACATTAAGACACATTGATCTTGGGGCGCCTGAGTGGCTCAATCAGTTAAGCATCTGACTCTTGGTTTTGACTCAGGTCATTATCTCACGGTTCATGGGATGGAGCCTGCCACTGGGCTCTGTGCTGACAGCACAGAGCCTGCTTAGGATTCTCCCTCCCTCTGCCCCTCCCCTGCTCCCTCCCTCCCTCTCTCTCTCTCTCTCTCAAAATAAATAAACTTAAAAAAAAGATGCATTGATCTATCTTGTACTTTGCACACATCTTTAACTCATGATTTTTATAACACTTCACACTAATCCTTTGGAAAATATTGGTTCACCGAGTCCTATAGATCTTCTAGGTGTTGGCACACTTCAGTAGACAATCTCAGAATTTTTCATTTGTTAATATCACCTCTGATCTTCAAAAGCTGTCATGCTCACAGTGGCAGACACAAGTGTCCTAAAATCGAAAAGTTCAGATACTAGCAACAAGTATTATTGGTTGTTTCTCCTTGACATGACAGGCTCACTTCAGTTTTGAGAAAATATCTGCTAAATATCCAAAAACCCAAATAACCATGGTTTGTTGGTAGTTCTTTCAAGGAATAATAGTGTTCCATGGAACAAGCAGCCAGTTCATCCTTGAGCTCAGTCATATACGTGCTTTCCCTGGGGACTGCGGTGCTGGCGTATTCAGCAGAAGGGCTGTCTGTATGTGCAATTTCCATTTCATCACGCCGAGTCTTATAAAGACAGGGACTCTGGGTCGAGACTTTTAAAAATTAAAAATTTTACTGCTCCATCAAGAATATTCTTCAGTAAAATGGGTTTTCTCCCTACAAAGTGCATGGCAGTGCAGAATACAAGCACAGTTGGTACAGTTAAGGGCCACTGCCTTGATTCGTACCAAGGTACCAGCAGTTTTAGCCACCACTGCTTTTACACCACCAGTGCAAATGTCATCATAGCACAGACAAATGACATCTTGGTATTATTCTGAAAATACTTTTGACCTTGCAGGTCCCGTGGAAGCACCTCGAAGATCCCCAGGAGTCTGGGATCACACTTTGAGAACCGCTGCTCTGGGGTGTCTACCCACAAGACACTGCTGGGTGGCTGGGCAGGCACATTTTACCTTTACTAGTCACTCCTGAATTGCACTTCAGAGTGTTAATTAACTTTAATCCACCAGCAATGTATAAGCATTCTCAAGTCCCCATATCCGGTCATCACTTATAATCCAACTTACATTTTGCCAACCCAATGGGTATGAAATAGTCCCTCATCACTGTATTCATTAGGACATGGAGTTTCAAACATATTTGGAATGGTCTTTCAAATCAGTTCTCTAATCACTCATAGTTAGGTGGTGTTTATTACTCTAATAATTGAGGTAATTTACAAAGATACAGATAGAAAAGATAGTCTCTTTCAACATATGTTTAAGAGGGATTTTTCCCCCCTAGCTTTCATGTTGGCAAAACATTTTCCACTTCTCTTCAATTTCCTTTTGCAATTTTCCAAATGAGAGAGCTTCTGGGGAATGCTATTCTAGGGTTTTTAATCATTTATTCCCTGTAAACACTGCCAGCCCGTATGTGATTTGGTTTCAGAATTGCAGCTGATTACGCTGCAGATTTGAGCCTCCTGGTCTCAGGGCTGGCGAAGCTGCCTAGTGCCGCTCCACGCACCTCGGTGTATACGTTGTTGAAATGCTCCATGCAGATTTGTAGATGCGTGTAATGCTGTCTGTGCCAGACTTCGTGAGCAAGAGTTGATCAGTCTCCAACATGGCAACTTCCAGGAGACTTTCCAGGGTGAGTTTGGCTGTGTGTGATTTTCACAAGCTGTCCCCTATGCAAGAAGCAAGGCTGTTCTAAGTAGTTGCATGTGGGAGCCAGAATTAATAGGCATCAGTTCCTCATTTATTTCAGTAATCTTTAGCTCTTCTCATTGGTTTGGATTCTCAGCATCTGTTCATCTAGACTTGGGGCTTGCCAACTTTTTTGGTAATAATCCAGAGAGTAAATATTTTAGGCTTTGTGGGCCCCATGGTCTGTCAAAATGACTCTACTCTGTTGAGTAGAGCAAAAGTGGCCATAGATAATAGGTAAACTGACAAGTATGGCTGTGTTGCAATAAAACTTTATTTACAAACACAGGAGAAGGTTGTAGTTTGCTGACCTCTGGTCTAGATTGTTTCTTCATTTGGTTCTCTAAAGGAAGACTGCTAATCCTTCAATGTCTATTCTTGCAGTATGACAGTTTGTAGTTTACATTTCATATCACAGTGTGTGTGTGTGTGTGTGTGTGGTTGTGTGTGTGTGTGTGTGTTTGAATCTTTAATGGAAAAAGTAAATATGAGAAGTTGGAAATGAAAATAGTGTGGAAAATAAGTAAGATTATTATTATTATTATTATATATTATTAAAACACAAATACTCTGAGAAGAGAACTTAATACAACACATGCCAACTGGACCATGGTAACAATGACGTAGGCATGGCAGTTGTTCTTTTAAGGCCCTCCACTGCTCTCTAGATAAGTGAACTCCAACTGGGCCTAGAAGTCTCCTTGGAGAAAAGGCTGATTCAAGCTCTGGGACAAGGAAAGTACAAGAGGAGCCCAAAACACAATCATGTGTGCTCGAAGAATAATGGAGATACAGAAACCATCTTGAAGGGATGGCTTAATCTGGGACAATTTGATCATCAAAATTAATAATAATAGTAATGAATTGTCACTCAATAAATAAAACAAGAATCCCCCCAATCCATATCGATTTAAATTGATAAACAGGTAAATGAGAAAGAAGGGATAGTTTTTCCTTATAGTAGAATGCCAAGTAATAAACACAGAAGGGATAATGGAGTTAGGAAATCATCGCTAAATGCTAAAACTCATTGGTGAGAGTCTGAGGAAGGGCAGGATATTCTCATAACCTCAAAGTATCATCCCATAAATTAGTTATTCATTCCACAGGGAATTGTGGTGACTTTACAATGGAGAGACCTAGTGGACATCTTACCAAATGATCAAAGTTAATATCGCTAATATTGGGGCAAGTCAACATCATGTGCCTTCTGATATGATGCACTGAGGAGAACACAACATCACTTCTGTGAAATTCCTGTCCAAATGCACCCACTACATCTAATCATGAGAAAAACATCAGACAAACCCAAAAAGAAGGACTACAAAATAACTGGTCTGCTCTCTTAAAAAATAATGCCAAGATCAAGAAATGCAAGGAAAGGCTAAAGAAATGTTACAGATCAAAGGAGATGGAAAGAAACATGACAGTTGAATGCACTCTGTAATCCTATAGTCTTGAGTCCTAGACAGAGGAGGAAAGACAGCTAGGAAGGATACTAAAGGGACCACTGATGTAATATGAATATAAACTGTGAATTCAAGGGTGGTGTCATATCAGTGTTAAGTGATTTGATAATTATGTTGTTACATGATTTTAATAATTATGCTAAGGTTATGTAAGAGAATGTCTTTGTTCTTAGGGGAAAAATGCTACAGTATTGAGGATGAAAGAAAAAAATTGTTCTGGTAAGAAGAAGAAACACCTCATGGACCAAAGTTGGGCTTTAAAATCAAACACTTCATAAAGTTGAATTCTAAGGTGATGGTACCTGGGAGTGTGGGGGTGGTTTCTGGCTAGTATCATGCTTTGGATTAATAGACCCCACAGATATTATTGACCATTTACTATAATTACTATATATTTTATATTCAGGAAAAAAGTAATTTTTTTAATGCTTGGGAGTGTATTCCAGGTAGAAGGAAAGAAAATGAGCAAATGTATAGAGGTGAGATATGCAAGTGGTTTGAGGTTCCAAATATGTCTGGGTTGTAGCTAATAAGTAGTGGAAAAATAAGACTAAAAAATCTTATAAAAGTAAGACTAAAGGGGCGCTTTGGTGGCTCAGTTGGTTAAGCCTCTGACTTTGGCTCAGGTCATGGTCTCATGATTCGTGAGTTTGAGCCCTGCATCAGGCTCTGTGCTGACAGCTCAGAGCCTGGAGCCTGCTTTGGATTCCTGTCTCCTTCTCTCCCTGCCCCTCCCATGCTCAAAGTCTGTTTCTCTCTCTCTCTCTAAAATAGATAAACATTAAAAAATTAAAAATTTTTAATTTTTTAAGACTGAAAACTTATGATCAGATTACAAGGGATCTTAAATTCTTCAAGGGCAAAGGGAAGCCATTGAGAGCTATTGAGCAGAAAACTGACCTAGAGCTGAACTTTGGGACAATGACTCTGGTTGCATGTTCAGGTGGGATTAGAAGGTGTTGAACCTGGATTTGGAGAGATTTTTGCAAAAGGTGGGTGGCAATACACTTATTTTGTAAATCTGGGACCCCAGAAATAGGAAGAGATGGACATAGAGTCATCTGTCTTGATGAGGTGCTCTTTGAGGTTAGGGGAGCAAGTAGACTTACCCTATGGACTGAATGTGTTCCCGGCCAAATTTGCAGTGTTGAAGCCCTAATTCCCAAAGCAATGGTATGTGCAGGGGGAGCCTTGGGGAGGTAATTAGGGTTAGACGAGGTCATGAGAAGAACAGGCCTCAGGGTGGGATTAATGTCCTTATAAGAAGAGGACAATCCCCCTCTCTCTACACATGGGAGGACACAGCAAGAAAGCAGTCATCTACAAACCAGGAAGAGAACCCTCTCCAGATGCCGAATCTGCTATCAACTTGATCCTGGACTTCCAGCCTCCAGAACTGTGAGAAATAAATGTTCCTCGTTTAAGCACCCCCAGTCATGTTCTTTGTTATGGCAGCCCCAGTAGAAGGAGACAACTCGTCAGGGGGAAGAAGTGGACATGGCAGGAAATAAACAAAGAAGAACTGCAGAAAGTACCTGAACTTAGGGGGCAGGAGGAGAAAGAAGAGCCAGTGAAGGAGACATAAAGGATCAGGGATGAAGGAGGAGAGCCGGGGAGGGGCAAGGTCATAGACCTATGGATGAGCTCACAGTGGATAAGCAGGCAGTGGCCAGCAGGTGTGGATGCTGCTGGGAGACTGGGTGTGGTGGCCGTGTTCTTACTGATGTTGTAGCATCCTGGTCAGTGGAGCAGGAGAGGAGAAGTCAGAAGGGAAGGAGGAAATCGAGGTGCCGGGTAAAGGCTACTGAAGAAGTTTGGAAAAGTTATGTTATGAAAGAGGAAGGTGAGAAAGTAAAACTTGAGGAAGACGGGGTTGAGGGATGTTTTGATTCCCTTTTGGGGCTGGAGCAGACCCCCGTCCCTGCTGCTCGGGAAGACGCTTACAGGAAAGGCACACCTTCTTGGGTCAGTGAGACCCCCGGGGCAGGCACAGCCATCCTGCTGTCTGGCCTCCACAGCAGCTGCATTCTGCCTGAGGTAATGACGGAGTGGTGTCATGGGCATGGCCAATGTCCCCTTGGACTTGGTAACTAATATGGATATTCTAAATCGCCAGAGCTCTCGATTATGGACAAAGACAGGATACCTCTATAAGAAGACATTATCGAAGAAAAAGTAACAGGTATCTTAGCCAGAAACAGAAAAACAGTAACAAAGGCACATCGTACATAGGCAGTGACAAGAAACAAATTCAGTTTTCCCATCTCCTCACACAGGACTCCATTGGTCAAAGATGTCTTTTCATTGTCTAGAATTCTATGTTCCTTTAAAAATTTCACTACCTAATTGTAATAATGATAATGGTAAGGGCGCCTGGGTGGCTCAGTTGGTTAAGTGACCAACTTCAGCTCAGGTCATGATCTCACAGTTTGTTGGTTCAAGCCCCACATCGGGCTCTGTGCTGACAGCTCAGAGCCTAGATCCTGCTTCAGATTCTGTGTCTCCCTCTCTCTCTGACCCTCCCCACTTGCTCTCTCAAAAATAAATAAACATTAAAAAAATGGTAGCTAAATATGTCCTGGGGCTGTGTGCCTGGGTAGTATCTTGCAAAGCCTGCCTGGCTATGTCTGCAGGCCCCTGGAACTGCCACGCTGAAAATAAAAGGTGTTCATGATGTAGGAAGCAGCACAATGTGGAGGCAGAGAGCATGGTTTTTGGAATCACACAGATGCGGGTTCAAGGTCCAGCTCTGCCCCGTATAAGCCACATGACTGTGAGCACCATGCATGGGTAATATCTACAAGCCTTGGTATCTCCATCTGTGAAATGGGAATGATAACAAAAGAACCTATTTTACAGGGTTGTTGAAGATGAGATAGTGTGTCCAAAAATATATAGCAATGTGCCCAGCCTGCTGTACACGGTTTATAGTTGTTAGCAATTGTTCTACATAAGAAATTGTAATTGTTCACAAGGCTCAATGAGGAGGAAACACCCTAAGGAACATTCTTGAATGTAAGGCACTGGACTCTTTCTTTCCTTTGAAAGGCAGACAAAGGTTTGAAGCTGGAGAGAGGTGATTGAACGTTGTGAATGTACTACACGCCACTGGATTGTACACTTTAAAATGGCCAATTGTGTGTTAAATTGAAATGAAATTAAAATGTGTTTCAATTAAAAATTAAAAAGGAGGGCGCCTGGGTGACTCAGTCAGCTGAGCGTCCGACTTTGGCTCAGGTCATGATCTCATGGTTCGTGGGTTCGAGTCCTGCATCGGGCTCTGTGCTGACAGCTCAGAGCCTGGAACCTGCTTCAGATTCTGTGTCTCCTTCTCTCTCTGCCCTTCCCCGGCTCGTTCTCTGTCTCTTTCTCTCTCTCTCTCTCTCTCAAAAATAAATAAACATTTAAAAAAAATTTTTTTAATGAATAAAGAAAGAATCCTAACTAATACATGGAGGGAGTGAGGGGCTTCTCTCTTTCCCTGGTGCCCTAGGGTTTCTCTGAGCTGACCCAGGAAGCCTGCTTCTTTGAAGACACCTGGCCACACTTCAGCTAGAGTCCACTAAAGGTCCTGTTTGCAGACAGAGAGAGGGAGACGGAGAGGGAGAGAGAGACAACAAGGCCTCACCACCCCTCTCAGCCCCTAGCACCCTAGCTTCCAGTCTGGCTCTGTGCCAGCCAGGGTCCTCCTCCCCGGGGGGTGGGTGGTACAGCCCTAGACAGTTGACAGGCTGCATGGTCCTGAGCTCAGTGAAGGTCCTTGATGTCCCTCTGATCCCCTTCCCTGGTCAAGGTCACAGGGGCGACACCTCCTAGGTACCCGCAGGTGCCCAGTGGTCCTGGCTTCCCTAATTGGGGTATCTGGCTGTCGAGTCTGCTGCTAACACCGTGGCTCTAACTGTCGTGTACTACAAATTAATTCATTCCTTTAGGCCTCGCTGTTCAGTAACTGGCTGTCACAGCGATCGCCCCAGGAGCTAATTGAGAGTTGCGATCTGTGGCAGTATTTCCATTAGCGGCATAATGACAGCAGCCACCACGCACACGCAAATACACGTGGAAGCAAAAACACATAGGTATGTGTATACACACACACACACACACAAGTGCCAGGCACATGAACACATTCATCTGATTGGCCCCAGTTTGTTAGCACAGAGACAGCGGAGGCCATGCTGCCAGGCTGACTGTTTTGGGAGCCCCTGTAAGAGGATGAGGACATGACACACTAAGGGTGGGCCTGCAGGCCACTGCCAAGGGCACAAGAGCCCACGCTGCTGTGCTCACTGCCAAGGTGTTCTGGGGGGTCCATGGGGACCTGGCTTCCTCAGTTGACCTCCTTTGATTAGGAGGAGGAACTGGGTGGTGACCACGCAGAGCCCCCAAGCATGTGTGCACAGCACAGAGGATGGACAAGGGACAGGATCAGCAGTTCTCATTCCAACCAAAGTTCACAGTGCCGCCTCCTCGGGCCACAGATGCAGGAGTTGGTGAATTCCCTCAAAAGGCCATCTGGCTCTAGGTCAGGCACCGTTACGGGCACTCAGCTGCCCTCGGCTGGCTTCCCCGCCCCCCAAGGCAGAGGCAGAGATGGGCTGACAGTCTGCTGGTGGGCTGGGACAGGGCCAGCAGCCCCAGGATGGGGAGATGGCTACGGAAAGTGGGGAGGGAGGTGAGGCAGTGAAGTATGGTGATGTCTCCACTGTGGGTGAGGGTGTGCACCCGTCTCCCCTTCTGGAGGCAGAACAGTGGAGTATTTGCCCTCCGTTCGTGGTGGTCATGGGGGGGGGGTGTCAAGGATTGCTCCCAGGGGAGTCAGCTCCCTGGTGCTTTAACCCTGACCCCGTACAGACCCAGGCGTGCTTCCTCGCCAGCATGTCCTCAGCGAGTAGCTGCAGGGCAAGTGCACAGAGGGTGCCCAGGGGAGGGGGAGTGCACCGAGGGTAGGCCATGCCAGTGGCCTTTTCCTCAGTGGTGCACAAGACAGACCCAGTCTCTTTCTCTAAGAAGCTTACTTCAGATGAACAGGATCTGGGAGTCAAGTTCAGGAGTCAGGACAGCAGTGGCTCAGAGCCCAGGCCTGGCATCCAGCGGAGCAGGGTAGAGGACAGCTTTGGCCAGGAGCCCCTCCTCCTGCTGGTGCTCCACAAAACCCCACCTTGTCTCCTTCTATACCATCTCCAGCCCCTCCTCTGCACCTCCAGCTTCAGGGCCATCTGTAAGCAAGCAACCCCCTCAGGTCCTCTGGCCCAGCCTCCCCTCCAAGCCCGTTTGTGTGTCCCGCTCCCTATCTGACACCCCCACTTGGAAGTTGTGACGGCACAAGACACGAAACACGGTCAAAACCAAACTCGCCATGCCCTTCCTCCTTCCTCCCCAGACACCTGGTCCTCTGTGATGTGTCCCATCTCAGGTCGCGGCAGCCATCCCGTTGTCAAGCTGGAAGCCTAGAACCCCACCGGGACACCTCCTTTCCCACGTCATGGAAGGCCACCAGGTTCTGGTGATTTTACCTCCCTGTTGTAGCTCTTGCAGCCCCACTGCCACCACTCTCGTCTAAGCCCCTCCCCAGCCAACCACAGGACAGGCACTCACAAAATACCTGATGGGGCACCGGGGTGGCAGTCGCTTAAGCATCTGACTCTTAACTTTGGCTCAGGTCATGATCTCCTGAGCCCCACATCAGGCTCTGCGCTGAAGTGCAGGGCCTGCTTGGGATTCTCTTTCTCCCTCTTTCTCTGCCCCTCCCCTGCTCTCTCTCTCGCTCTCTCTCAAAATAAATAAATAAACTTAAAAATATATATATCTGATGAAGGCATCATGCAGATGGGCTTGCATTTCTATAAAGACCTTGGAGACTGTCCTNAAAATATATATATCTGATGAAGGCATCATGCAGATGGGCTTGCATTTCTATAAATACCTTGGAGACTGTCTGCCTACTCTACCAGGGGCCTGGTAATGACCCTCCAAGGTCAAGATGATGCTCCAAGGGCATGCCATCTACTTCTGTACCTAGTTGTTCTGATGTAAATGAATAGAAGCATTCCAACTAAATAAAATTATAAAGCCCAGTCTGGTGGACCCATTCTAAGTGAATTATAATTAACAAACTTTCTGTACTAGTGATAGAAAATATGACAAACTCACGGCTCAAGCAAAGTAAGGAAGGGGGGGTGGTAATTTAATGACTCAGATAACTGAAAAGGCCAATAGTAGAGCCTCAGGAAAGGCTTGATCTAGGGGCTACTTAGAACATCAAAACCCAATTTCTCTCTGTTGCTCTCTTGATTCCACTTCTTCTATGTCAGTTCCATTCTCTGGGAAGTTCTGACCTCACCATGGCAAAGTGGCTGCCAGAGGTCCAAACCACAGGATTGCAGGTTCAAAACTGGTAGTAAGAACTCTCCTTTCCTGTACAAGTTTAAGGAATTCACTGTGATTACATTAATTTGAAACATGGGCCCATCCTGAATGAACCTTTGTGACCAGGGGGATTGAAAATGCTAATTGGTCAGGCTCTGAAGCCTCAGATGGGGCCCTGTATAGCCTGAGAATGAGGAAGACAGATCCTCGAAAGGGAATCCAAGAGCTATTTACTCGAAGAAGGGAAATGGGAGCCAAGGGCAGAGACCATAGACAACAAATACTCACTAGTAATACCTACCCCAAACAAGAGGATGCTTTGCCCAGGATCAGCAGGATCCTCGGATGGAAGGCCGAGGGAGCGGGTTAGCACGAGTCTTTAACTGTGCAGCAGTCATTTAAAGAGCGCTCTGGGTGTATCACCTGCTTCATGGTCCACTTCCCGGGTGCAAGGCCACACCCCGCATGCATGTGAGGCAAGGACGGGGGTGGAGGAAGGGCCTGGGGTCCTTCCGCTTTCCCCAGGATTCCACCTACAGATCATAGTACCTCTTATTTCATAATCGAAATGGGTTGAATAGTGTGTCCCCAAAATTGCATGTCCCTCTGGAACCTCAGAATGTGAACTTTCCAGATGTAATTAGATAAAATGAAGTCATACCAGATTGGAGGTGTCCTAGACCAATATGACTGATGTCCCCATAAGAAGAGGAGAGGACCCACAGGGACACGGACACACAGAGAAGAAAGCTGTATGGAGACAGAAACACATCAGAGTATCTTCCAGCCAAGGAGTGCCAAGGATTGCCAGCAGCCACTAGAATGAAGAGTGAGGAGGGCAAGATTCTTCCCTAGAGCCTTCAGGAAGAGCATGGCCCTGCTGACACCTTGATTTTGGGCCCCTGCCCTCCAAAGCCGTGAGAGAATAAATTTCTGTTGTTTAAGCCCCCTCACGTGTGGCATTTTGTCACGGCAGACTTAGGAATCAAATGCACTTGGGCTGGCCTTGCTCCATCCAGCTCCATTTTCTAAACAGCCACCCTTAGAATGAACGCAGACACAGGCATTTTGGTGGGTAGCAAACACTGGAAGTCTGGAGGAGTTTCATTTGGTCACATCAGCAACCCGACGTGACTCTTAAGACTCTCTGGTGCCCTTTTCTCTCATCTGTCTTTTCTCCCAAGTTCCCCCAGAAAGTCAACTCCCTCAATTTACTGTGCAGGGCGATCTAGGCCCCATGCTGCCCTTCCTCTGGGCTCCCCTGATGCTCCGAAGCCCTCCGCCCTGCTCTGCAAAGACCAGTTAGTTACTCCAGGCCTCGCTGCCCAGCCACAGAAAACACGGCCAGGGTCTGGACCTTTCTGTCTTTCTCCTCTTTCTCTCACAGGTCTCAGCTGGAGGAAGAAAGCAATAGTGAGCTTTATTTCCTTACTCATTTGAATGATTCTTTCCTCCCCAGAAAGCGAAAATAGTTATACTCTCTTAGGTTTTAAGTAGTTTTTTTAAGGGGAAGAAAAAACCCCATCACCAAGCCTAGGGAGGCCATGTCTTCTGCCATGGGGTACAGAGCCACGACTGACCTTTAATTAGCTTTGGCGACCCTCTATCCAAGTGGATCTGCCTTGGCTCAAAACCCTGTCCCATTCCCAACTGCCACTGAGAGAGAGGCCATCTTGCCGGCTCCTGCTCCTTGCTCCCCCATCCATGGCCGTTTTGACGGTCAGAGCAGACGGACATATTGTGGGGTCTCAGAGTCCATCTAGTGAGGAAACGGAGGTTCAAGAGGAGAGGGACTTGCCTGGGGTCACTCAGCAGGTGGGGAGGCAGCTGAGGCCAGAACAGGCTCTCGGGCCTCTTCCAGCCTGGTCCGCAGCAGTGAGCCCCATGAGCAGGCCCAGGAGATACTCCTTAAGGCGCACGGCATGCCCTCCAGCTGGTTAAAGCACTTTCCTTGCCTGTTTGCTGAGTTTCTCTCAAAAAACCCCCATTTAAACTTGATCTCAGATTGTCTCTATAGGGCTCTGGTTACCATGTTAAATACCGGGGCGCCTGGGTGGCTCAGTAGGTTAAGTGTCCAACTTCACCTCAGGTCATGATCTCATGTTTTGTGGGTTTGAGCCCCAGGTCAGGCTCTGTGCTGACAGCTCAGAGCCCAGAGCCTACTTCGGATTCTGTGTCCCCCTCTCTCCCTGCCCCTCCCCCACTGATGCCCAGTCTCTGTCTCTCAAAAATAAATAAACATTTTTTTAAAAATGTTCACACACTGTCTCAAAGGCAGCATATTGTCAGCTTTTTTGGCACTATAATAAAAGTAATTCATTACAAGAATGATAGCTCACACATTTAGCTTTACAGAGTGCTTTTCCATATAACTCAACCAACAACTACTTAGCCCCCCAGAGGATATCTGGCAATGCCTGAAAACAGTTTTGATTGTCACAACGGGGAGTTGCTACTGGCATCTAGTGGGTAGAAGTCGAAGACACTGTTCTAAACATTCTACAAAGAATGGAACAATACCCACAACAAAGAATTATCTAGCTTAAAATGTCAATAGTGCAGCAGTTAAGAAACACTGCCGTAGATCATGTCATTCAGTCCTCCTACAACCTTCCAAGGTGGAACTTTCCAACCCAGATGCCAGGGTTGGAAATGGGTCCCATACACACAGTGGAGCCCCCCTTCACCCTTGAGGCAGACAGGCACTTGCATCTGGCTATTTACAGATGCCTCCTGCTCTTGCAAAAGTGGCCAGTGCTGAGTAGGAGAGTGCTTAGCAAGTGTTCCTTCACTTGGGTGAAATCCCTGTTATAAAGGTGAGTCAACTGAGACCCAGGAGGTTCTATCAGTTACAAAGTCACACAATTAAGTGCTCATTCCAGGATTCGGGAAAAACCAAAGCAGAATTTCTTGATGCTCACCATGTAATATAAAGAATGAATGGGGGCGCCTGGGTGGCTCAGTTCGATAAGCGTCCAGCTTCGGCTCAGGTCATGATCTCACAGTTCATGGGTTTGAGCCCCATGTTGGGCTCTGTGCGGACAGCTCAGAGCCTGGATCCTGATTCCATTCTGTGTATCCCCCTCTCTCTCTGTCTCTCTCCTGCTCTTACTCTGTCTCTCTCTCTCAAAAATAAATAAACATAAAATTTTTTTTTAAAGAATGAATGACAATTGCTATTTTATGAATGAAGAAATGATCACTGAGATTAATTTTCCCAGAGCCATATTGCTTGTAAGTAGCGGAAATGGATTCAAACTTCACACCTGTCCTATTCCAAAGCTTGTGCCTCTTTTCCAGCATATAATACACCCTTTCCATGAGTCTCCCCACTAGGCAGGTGTTGGGTCTTACTCCTCTCATGGCTGAGCTCAGCACAACACCCACTACACAAGAGGCACTCAATAAATACTTGTAAAGTGAACAGAGCCATTGCTCTTTCCATCCTTGGCTTAGGTATCCAGATTGAGGACTACTGGACACCCCTGGGTAGACTGGCATTTCCCACTACTCCTCCTGCTAGAACTCTGTCCCCACCAACCTTGCCCCTCCTTTCCAAGGTAGTAGATAGGATGGAAATATGAGGCTGCATGCCTGGAGACCTCTTTAGACTTCTGCCTCTTTTTCTATAACGTTAAGAAAGTTGAAAAGATTATAAGACCCTTTCTGAGACTGGCTGAATAATGATACCCCAAAGACGTCCTGTTTTAATACTCAAGAGGTGACTAATTCCTCTGACAGCTACCTATTGGACCTCTACCAAAGCTAGCACTGATATAGACACAGGAGGATCAGTGGTGAGCAAAGTAAGATAAGGCCCAGCTCCCGGGGAGCTTGTCCCCTAGCGTGGAGGTGCCATTGGTCCTGGGCAACAATCCACATATATGCACAAGGCTTTTTGGTCTTTGGCACTCCTCAGTAGGCACGTGTGACTCCACGGGGTGGAGGCTGAGGTCCAGGCAAGGGAGCCACCAATTCCCTCACTGGGTCCTGTGGGTCACATCCCCCTCTGGAGGGACACATCCTCGATCCAATCGATACAGGATTTCCCCACATAAAATCTCACTAAAGATAAGCTCACAATCCAAAATTACAAAACACACAAGGAAACAATCCAACATGAGGGAATGATGGCAGATATAAGAGATGATAAGATCAGATCTCCAGGAAATTCAGATAAAGAGACTATAGGCACAGCTCCGTGAATATCCTAAAATACACTGAATTGCACTCTTTATAAAGGTGAATTATATGGCATGTGAATTATATCTCAATAAAGCTGTTATTAAAGAAAAATTCACAGTGCGGAGACTATAATATACATACGTTTAAAATGATTAAAATCACATTATCTTCCTGTGGGGATTATTTAAGAATTAGAGGAAATGTATAATTGGCACAAAGTAAGCTCCCAGTAAGTAATATCAGTTATGATTGATTATTCAGTGCTTATGAATTTATCCTCATTTCCACATTTCCTAAGCTCCTTATCGTCTATCAAAATGTGCCTGGGCAGCGTCCCCATTCTTTTAGAGCCTTAGCACCACATTCTCTCAATTCTAAGACACCATCAATTGTAACACACACCATCAATTCCATAAGTTTTCTTAAATAAAGCAATATATCAAATGCACTTATCTCTTCTAAGTTGCACTCTAATTTTGGAAATATTAAGGCGAGAAAAACACATTTAAACTTATAGTACTTGATAAGGCTATTTGTGGTAATGTGATAATCAATGCTACTGAGTAGCCGACATAATGTTTTTTGGCTCTAAATCCTACATCATCTGAAGGCTGGCAGCCAGAGGCTGGCAATGTTAGAGGCTGGAGCATGAGATGAGTGTCATGGCTGTGATGTTTGTCCCCAAGGCAGTGGGGCCCTTGGGCCTGAAGCAGAAAGGGAGACAACACACAGGCTCAACAAGGGAAATCGTTTTTGTAGCTCATAGGCTTCATCTGGCTCAGTGCTTCATCTTCCTATCAAGGACCCGATACTACTCAGTGTTTGGTGTCATCCACCTACATGGGGCTTCTCTTCCCCCCTGGGCCTCAGTTTCCCAAGTTATATGACTCTATTAAGGAACATGACTATTTTCCAATGGATCACAACAAGTAGAGGCATATTCGGCTCAGAGCTGAGCAGGATTGAGTTCTCTTTCTTCCTCACCCCTCTTTGTTCCTCCCCATGAGAGGAGATCAAGTCTTCAACAGAGAGCATTGTGGCCAAGGACAGTGCCCAGTCTGAAGGTTTCAAGGATCCACTACTGACCAGGACCACAAAGCTGGGACCTGTAAGGAGGGAAGAGTGGAAAAAAATAAAGGGGCAGGGAGACAAAGAAAGAAAGGATTTGAAGGTGCCCAACCATGGCTGATTTTGACCACCCCAAAAGATCATATAATGGTGGTGATTTAACAATGGGATTTAATGATGCATGGCATAAAGCACTATCACAGAAGTAAATGTGAAATTCAACCTCCCTTCACCCGCGACGATGGAGCAAGAAAGCTTGAGTCATCAACACAAAGGGTCTCATATATATGCCAATGTCTCTTAAACTTCGGCATACCCATGAATCACCTGAGGAGCTTGTCACAAGGCAGATCCTGATTCAGGAGGTCTGGGGTGGTACCTCAGATTCTGCATTCCTAACAAGTGCCCAGGTGCTACTGGTCTATGAACAGTACTTTAGCTGGCCAATATTCTACCATATTGGACTGGACCAATATTCAGTCAGTCAGTCAGTCATTTTACAAATATTTGTTGAGCACCTACTATGGAACAGACAATGAATGTCCCAAATGCTGGAGATACCAAATAGGAAAGAGCAAATAGAACACAGAGCTTATATTCTGAATGACAATATGGGACCAAATTAATGATAGAAGCTTATGGTTTGGTGCAAAGTAGAAAAGAAGATGCAACAAAACCACATTTCCCAATGACAATTTATCTTGCCAACCCAAACTCTAATATTTGTTTTCTGAAGGAGAGGGCAGAAAGTGGTGGGAGAAGAGAGGGGATCCTGGCCACTCAGGCGTGTTTCTTAAACTCTCTGGTCTTCAGGTTCTTTTAAAGAAGGAGCCTAGAAGGAGCCTATTCTAACTTTACACGATCATCGTGAGGCACTTGATATATGGCGGCTGCTATCATTTTATTATTACTGGCCAAAGTGTGGAAACGCAGCTGCCGGAGTCCGTGTTTCCCCTGCACCCCCACCTGGAGTTCTCTATCCTCCCCCACTACCACCACCCTGGCCTCCTGGAGCCACAAGGCTACCCTGATGAGCTGTGCAGCTTACTGTGAAATGCGTTGCATTTTCTCCCCAGCTGCCTCCTGATTGCAGTATTTACTTTTAATCTCCTGTGCCTCAATGCCCGATAAAAACTTTGTCACATTAGATGGTGACAGATGGGGGAAGGGAGGGGGGCAGCCCTGCGAGGGAGCGTCGGGGCTGCGCAACAATCCTTCACCACGCCAATTACGTCCTTCGGTGCTCCCTGGCGTGGGCACCCATGTCAACGCAGAGGGAAATGGAAAAGCATAAATAAAGACAAAACCAGGCTCGGCGAGGCTTTAATCTGCAGAATAACATTTCTCATTTGTGTGAAATATCACTGGATCTTCTCCCTATGCTCCGGGGGCACACATGAGTGCACACGCACACACCCAGAGGGAGACAGGGGTTCCCAGCCCCCTGTGGAGAGTGTTAACTGTGTGCCACAGCCTCAGAGCTGGGTTAACCCATCCCAGCCCCCAGCCGGGCTGTCAGGGATGCCTGCTCCTTCCCTTTCTCAAGGCACTCAAGGGGAAGAAGGGAGACAGAAACTGGCAGAGAACGGAATGTAAATGGTTAAGAAATTATCAGAAGCATGTGCTAGGGAGAAGAAAGGCCTTGGTGATCGGAATCAGTTCTGCTTTCAAAATAATGGGATAATTCTTTGATAATAATATCTGTGATCGGTGCTTAACACTTTCCAAACCTCTTCTTTCACAGGTCAACTTCTTGATCCTCAACAATGCTACAAAGCAATTAAAAACACACCCTCCTATGTGTGGGGAGCTTCTCTGTTTTCTCTCCCTCTGGGAAGTGTGGAAGAGTGGCCTGCTTGCCTTAGGGCTGGGAGGGGGCGAACGGAGGGTGCCTTGGACTGGGCCCCTCTTTGTTCTTCATAAGCTGATGTCTATGTGAGAAGGGAGAGACAGAGGCAGAGACAGAGTGAGCCTAGCTGACTATTTAGTTTGAAGACAAGACCTCAAGTAAATGGGGGTGACTCCATAATATTATTCTTAATGAACTACATACCTTTATGTTTAACAAAACGACCCACAGTTTATTCTCATGTAGGTTCAAGTTTTCTCAGATAATCCTTTTCTTGCCTTCGTAAGATCCTGAGTTCAAAAGCCCCTCCTGGACTGGGACTTGAGTCCATGTGTATGGAGCTCACATGGAGATTCCAGATGAATGATACCCTCGGGGTGTTTCTCGAAGTGTGGCCGGGGAACGTGCCACCCAAGAAGCTTCAGTGAGAAGAGTGCCTCTTTCTCAATGGTGGTCGTCCCACCTAAGTCCAAGAACTGGGTCCCTCTGGTTCCAGTTTTTCTGGCTTGAGTCCGTATGGCCAGAGGTGGGGGTAGGGCTGGAACCCTCTGTCAGACAAGACAACTGGACAAGGGAGGATGTTTCCCAAGAGGAACCGAGAGCCATGGGAAAGGGATTTTGAGTCCACAGAGGAAGCTTTTTCCAAAATGACAGCTGACCAGTCTCTGATCAGCTGTGTGCTGAGGAGTGAGCTCCTGGTTCCTGGGAGTCCTCGAGCAGAGGCCGGATGACCAGGAATCAGGTTTGCTGCAGGGAGGTAAGGAGCTGGAATAAATGAGGGGCCTGCATTAGTCTCATACGGCTGTTGTAACCAATGGCCACACGCTCTGTGGCGTCGAACAACATGGATGTATTATTCTACCGTTCTGTAGGTTAGAGATCTAACATGAGATGCACTGACCTAAGATCCAGGTGTCAGCGGACGGTGGTCCTTTCTGGAGGCTCCAGGGAGAATCTGCTGCCTCGCTTTCCCCCTTCTTGAGCCCACTTGCATCCCTTGACCTGTGGTCTCCTCCCTCCATCTTCAAAGATGGCATGGTGGGCTGAGTCCATTCCTCATCACCTCTCTGACCTTCTCTTCTGCCTCTGGCTCCCACGTGGAAGGATCCTTGTGATTATATTGAGCGATTCTGGATAATCCCGGACAATCTTCCCATTTCAAGGTCAGCGACGTTCATATCATCTGCAGCCTTAATTCCATTTTGTAATGTAACATACTCCCAGGTTCAGGGGATGAGGATGGGGACATCTTTGGGGGAGGGGCATTATTCTGCTTACCCTCGGACCTCCACTCCCTTCCTGGCCAGGGATTCAGTGGTCCTATAACTGATAGGTCCTATAACCTATCACTGGGTCTTTTCAAGCAGGGCAGAGCCTGTGACACAACCGGGCACGACAGTAACACCCTTCAGATGCCCCCCGCCCCCCCCCCACCACCACAGAGC
>NW_027551569.1:5225859-5226782 GCF_008692635.1 Crocuta crocuta | reverse complement strand
GCATATTTGATTGTTTGCTTTGGAACCAGAAGGCAGGTTACACAGTAATTACCTCTTTGTCTATTAGCAGCAATTACACTCAAGTCGGTAGGAGGTCCAGAATGACTGTGGACGTGAGCTCTTTCTCAGGAAATTCTATTGTCTGTGTCACTAAAAAGTTATTAGACAGCCCTTGAAATTATAGTGTCGCCAGCCTTAAAAGATCCCTGCCATCTCCCAGAGAGGGGAGAGACAGTGAGGCAGCAGGCGGGTCATGGGGAGAGAGTCTTCTCCCCTTGAATCCTCATGATCCCATGAAACTTGGAACAGTCCGGGCCTTGGCAGTGCCCAGAGGTGGTGATCTATAAGAATAGCGGCTATTCATTGCTACTTCCTGGGTGACAGGCATAGAGCTGAGGCTGTATGCACCCCAGAGCCAAGTTCCTGAGTGATGCTCTGTCCTTAGGGCCTTCCAAGGCTGCAAGGAACACACTGAATCTGTGTTTCAAGGACAGCGGGGCTGAGGCCTCCAGGGACAGGGCTAAAAGGTCCAAGTGTGAGCTGGGGGAGGTGTTCTGGCCTCAGCCTGCCAGGACCATCCCAGGCCAGGCTCGTGTCCTTGGCAAATGCACGGAGTGAGAAACAGCACTGAGCAGGGAAACGGCAGGCAAGAAACTCACATGTTTCTAAAGCATGCAGTTTGGAGAAGAGTGAGACTGGCTGGTGGCCTCAGCCAGGCTGTGGAGGGCTTTGCCTTCCATGTTTAGGAGTTTACTCTGTCGTCATCAGGAACCATTGAAGGGATGGGTAGGGACATGGTTATACTCTTCAGACAGATCTTTCTGTTGACTGTATAGATAAGGGGTTAGCAAACTTTTCTGGGAAAGGGCCAGACAGGAAATATCTTAGGCTCTGTAGGCCATCCACTGTCTGTCTCTATCACT